>NC_045450.1:46090582-46204421 GCF_002776525.5 Piliocolobus tephrosceles
TCCTTCCTTCCTTCCTTCCTTCCTTCCTTCCTTCCTTCCTTCCTTCCTTCCTTCCTTCCTTCCTTTCCAGAGTCTCGCTCTGTTGCCCAGATTGGAGTGCAATGGGGCGATCTCAGCTCAGTGCAACCTCCGCCTCCTGGGTTCAAGTGATACTCCTGCCTCAGCCTACTGAGTAGCTGGGATTACAGGTGCATGCCACCGCATCCGGCTAATTTTTGTATTTTTAGTAGAGATGGGGTTTCACCATGTTGGCCAGGCTGGTTTCGAACTCCTGACCTCAGGTGATCAGCCTGCCTCAGCTCCCAAAGTGCTGGGATTACAGGCATGAGCCACCATACCCAGCCTTCTTCTCCACTTCCATTGTTACTATTCCAGGCCACATGACCACTATCACCAATCTGAACCCCTATAATAGTCACCTTATTGATCTTCCTCTCCTACCCTTGTCTTTCCATAAACCATTCAACACAAAGCAGATAGAAGGATATGAATAAAATCATTTTTTTCTGAAAATAATGTTTAATCACCTTCTCTTGAATTGTTATTTAAAATTCAAATTCTAAGTCATGACTAAAATGACTATCTATCATCTGATCATCAAATACACAAACTGCTTTCTCACCTCAGTTAATTCATGGGTGGCCTGATGGTAACACTCTTCCCAGGAGCTTCTCATTTGGTTGCCTGGTTTCTTTACAACATTCAGATCTTCTCAGGACAGCTTTACTTGACAACTCGATCAAAAATGTGAAGTCTCTCTTACTACTCCATTGCATCACCTGGTTTATTTCTTTCTTTGCAATTGTCACTCTTGCAAATTATTTTCTTTATTTGCATACTTCTTGGAACATAAATTCTATAGGTAAAAGGACATGATATATTTTGATTTTGTTGTTTTCCCAGAACAAAGAAGATAGGCAGGCACATAATAGATGCACAGTAAACATTTATTGGAAGAATAAATGAAGAGACCTTTAATCATGAAGACCATGCTAGAGCCACTCTTTGACCAACCGTTGAGATAGGACATTATTATTCAGGGACCTTTTCATTTCTCTTCCCAGTGGAATTCCACAAGGAGGCAGTCCTTCACAAATAGACCTATTACTGCTGTTGAACATTCAGAGACTCAGCACACGTTCTAAATACAGTCCTTGTATTCAATGATTTCACAATAGCTCTCCAGAGAATGTTTAAAGACTTTCACTCAAACAAGTCACCTCACACATTAATTTGCTAGTTTTAAATCTTTATTAATGCAAATTGACTGGATACTGTAAACGTATACAGATGAGTGTTCGGGTTCCCACTGTTTTTTCTGCACACGGAGACAGTATGAAAAAAAAGGGGGGTTTGCAAATAGACACAACTTCAATAAAGAACATGGTTGAGCCATCATTTCCAAGCTGAAAATTCTCTCTTGAGACTGGCCAATGTAGTTGTCTAAAAGGAAGTTCACTTCTACTTTAAAAAGGTAAAATTTCTTGCATACATTTTTATTTCCCAGAAAGACATAAAGTGACTTGGTATTTTGGCAACCTAAGAATATTTTTGAATAATCAGACCTTAGTGCTGATCAGTTTGAGAAGACATGTGGTGCAGCCAAGTCGTTTAGTGTCAGCTACTGTAAAATGTAAAACTCATCCAGGGAATATGGAATCACTTTCTCACTGTTCTCTTTGGGTGAAAGATACGCATTGCTTCCTATTTCACAATGCCTAATGGAAAGCAAACAGGACAAAGGCAGAAGGGTAGGTGCTTTTTCTTGATATTCAAACGGCAGAACATAGTTTTTACAAAGATAAATCTCACCTTTGCACAGCATTATGCACGTCTAAAAGAGTTTTCTGTTGCACCTTCTCATTAAATCCTCATACCAAATAGCACTTTGCACTATATCAGGAGCAAGTGTCATGATTTCCCTTTTAGTTAAACTCAAGTGGAGATAGAGATAATGGCAAATGTCTCATAAATTTTACGAAATAATAAAAGTTAAAAAGGGGCTACAAGTGGGACACTTTTAATTTAGTTTTAATCCTTAATCAAGATGCTAATAGATGCTTAGTAAATAAGTAAAGATTCAGGTATGTACATTAAAAAATGATGAATTTAAGAATATGATCATCCTACTTCATAGAGAAGGAAATAAGCTCAGAGAAATGTAGATAGTTTTGTAACGATTAAGAATAAATATGTCGTTAGATATACTGTTTCACAAACTTTCCTGTCAGCGAAACAGAAGCAATCATAATTTATAAATAAGAAGAATGATAAAGAAAATTTAAGAATTAGATAAGTGTGTGTCAAGCTATTGAAGTCAGTAAGTACAAACCAATTAGCATATTATATAGTTTACTATTTTTAGAATTGTTTTCAATTTTTTTCTTTCTCCCTCATTTAAAAAAAGAACCATCACCTTTCTTCTGTCTTCATTTTCAATCTTTAACTTTTCAAGTCCTAGCAAGATAATCATAGACAATCACTGACATTTAGTGATATTTGTTTCTGACAGACTAGTTTTTATTGAAGATCTAAACATATCGTTTTTAATTCCTTGGTGATTCTAGATTGTCTGTGCACTTAACATTTTAGGATTTTATTTTGGCCTTCCACAGAGCTGTATGGTTTTAGTAATACAAAATATTTGCTAAATCAGGCAGCGATCTACATTATTAATAACTATGAAATATTATAAATATCTAAAGAGTAATATAGGCAAACAAAAAACTACATCAGATTTTAATACATTAAATATAAATTACCTGTATCAAATATTATGAAACTGAGCTTAGAGTATTGCTTTCATTTGGTATAGATGACAATTAAAATTAGATATTAAGAAAGAACTATTTCTTAGAAGAAAACTGTGAAGACACCAGAAAATGTTTGATTTCTCAAACTTCAAATTTTACTTTTGAAATAGAAGCAGATTTGTTCCATTAAATAGTTTCTTCCACACAAGAAAATGTGTATGTACACTGTCTAATATGGTAGCCACTAGCAACATGTGGCTACTGAGCACTTGAATTGTGGCTAGCTCAAATAGAGATGTGTTATAAAGGTAAAATACACAATGGTGTTCAAAGACTTAGTACAAAAAAGTTTCATTAATTTTTTTGATATTAACTATATGCTGAAATAACAGAAATTTTAGTGCATTAAGTTAAAATATTATTAAAATTAATTTTATCTGCTACTTTTTTTATACAGCGGCACTAAGAAATTTAGAAATTTATGTCACTTATATGGGCAATGCTTGTTTAAACCTCTAGAAATGTTCTTGAAAACTATAAAGCTGTGACTACTTGTATTTATTACATACTGAAACCCTCCTCGCTTGACAAATGTTGACTGTTAGTCTTTGCTTTTACAGAAACTTATTCTGCAATGTCTGCAAATTATCTTTTGTATGCCATTTATTTCAATAATTGTGGAGAAAAATGCTGATAATAAGGATAATTTTGTTTCATAGAATTCTAGTGAATATAAAGATAATGAGGGCAAATCTCCTAAATTTAATAAATAATTATGTTAAATGAAAATAATGCAGAGGTAGTTAAGGGATAGGGACATTAAATTTGAAGATATTTCGGGGCAGATCAACATATTTTTATTTCTTAACTCTGTAAGATATTTCGTATAGGGAAAGGCTCACGAGATAAAATTATCTAAAAAAAGAAATTATAAATCTACATATATGGCATGGTCTGTGAGAGAAAAGAGAAATTTATTCTTTAGAAAAATAGCTATTCTGATGTAATTAGTATTGATAGATTCATGGATTATGAGGGATTTCCATTTTCTCTTTTTATTTTATATTTTTAAATAAAGGTACATTTATCTTTTGATGTTATCTATAATGAAAATAAGTTAACTTTGTCCTAAAGTACCTTAATAATTTTCTGCAATGCTTTAAATACTAGTCAGCAGCCAGTAGGATAACTTGACACGAATTCATTTCAAAAACCCAGAATCATCAAGGAAATAATGTTTCCCAGTGAACATGGCCAAGGAAAAACACTATTAAAATTTTATTTGTAATTACACACAGAATCCAGTCAGTACAGCAAAGACAACTTGAGGAAGCCTGAGGTTGTGTCCACACAATCTGGTTTCTAGGTAATTTTTCAACTGTTTTCCCACTTTCAAGTAGATATGTTTTACATGTAGATCCTGACTATTCACTCTCATGGGGAAAATGAATCTAAAATTTGTGAACTGGATTGCATTGCTTTAGGAGAGTTCCCCATGTAGGGCAAACACAGCGTTTTTAACGTATAATGAAATAGTTGTGCAGTTAAATTTCAGCAAAGACAGACCACAGAAGGGTTAAGAATGTCTTTGCCATTCGCTCAGCAAAATAAATTGATCTTTGTAGTGCTTTTGGCAAAAAAACATTTCAGAATAAAAAAAAAATCAAAAGCAGAATACAAAGAAATGTGGTGCTTTCTTTGGAAGATATAGAAAGGTATGTTTATCTAAATGGATAAAATATATTTTCAAATAGAAAATATAGATTTCTCTGAGCATTTATGCAAGAAATTGAAAGAGTAAATGAGAAGTCAAAGTGATTGCAAATAAGAAGGAGACATTTCACTTGAAAAATATTAATGGAGGTAAAATGTATGGAATATATCAAAACTTGGTCTGCAAATTGACAAGCAGAGCTGACAAAATATAGGCAGATGCCCGTAAAGGTGTCAAACATCGAAAATGCTAGAAAAAGTACCTATCAGGGAACCAAGATTATTTTCAATGAAGCTAAAGCGAAAGCTTCTGAGTGGCACTTACCATGCAAAAATGTCTCTTAAATATTGTCACAGGGGGAAATTGTTCTATCAAAATAGAAGGCTTTTGTTTTTTAATATTGCCTTTAGAGCCCTCTAACGGCCTTGAGAATTTATGAGGTTAGATCTCTCTAGTCAGGGCTTAGAATTGTTTTAGAGCACTCTTGCTAACTAGTTAACCTACCTCTCTTTTTAGTCATACATTAATGCAACAAATGTTTACAAAGCAACCACTATGTCAGTTATTATGATGACTCTAAACATATAATGATAAACAAAACACAATTTTATCTTTTCTTATAGAGCCAGCAAGGAAAAAACATATATAATAATGTAATAATTACTTATTTCATAATTACTGGCATATTGATGTGAAGAAGCGCATGAAGAATGTGGTAAAATTTTGAGGTTCAGGGAAAACTTCCTGAAGAAAGTGGCCTATGAATTCAGATTAGAGGTATAAATAGCAGTTAACTAAGCAAAGAAAACAACTGGGGTGATGGGCTGCTCTAGGCTGAAAGCAGAGAAAATGTGAAGACGCTAAATCAGGAAGAATTAAATGTGTTGTAGAGATATAAAGAAATGCAATGTAAAAGCGAGAAGACGGAGAAGGGAGATGCTTGATGGTGAAGAGGGAGGTGGAGCTAAACCACAGCTGGCGGGTATATGTTTTATGTTGCGTGCAATCAAATCTGAATGATTAAACATGTTTGCAAAAGATAAAAATATGGAGGTTATCATATAATAATAATTATTGAGCATTAAGTAATTTTACATATCTTATCTCATTTCATGAGTTGATGGCCCATTAAGCTGGAGAAAATACGTTGTGGCCTATTTTACTTACTCTTACAAAGTCCCAAATAATGTTCCATATTTCCTAAGCACATTTCGTTCTTTCTTCTTGGGTATGGTTTTTCTTTCTTTCTTTCTTTCTTTCTTTTTTTTTTTTTTTTTTGAGACGGAGTTTCGTTCTTGTTGCCCAGGCTGGAGTGCAATGCCACTCATTTTATTCTACAATTTATCCTACAATTTATATATTCTTCAAAATTGTTTTGAGTATATATAATGAGTTTCCCATTTAACCTCACAGGTAGTTGGGGCTTTTCTTTCGGAATGTGAATCTATTTTAAATCCTTCTTAAAACGTGGTTGTGTACAGATGAATATGATGCATGAAGCCACTTGACATGGGCAGAAGGATAGCCTCTGGTAATAGTCTGGCCACAGAACCTTTCTAGTCTTAGTTTTCATTGAACCTGCTGAGTCTAGTTCCAGGAGCATCTTGGGAAGAAATCCTATCTATTCTGCCAAAATGTGTCTCAGTGTTTGGAAACCTGCAAGCATGCATGGCTACCACCCTCATTTTTATGTTGGACCCATTTGAGGAGTAAAATTCACTGCTCCTCAAGGAATCTGCAAAAGCACTAACTCACTGTGGTTCCTCAGGCTCCTGGCACAACCAAGATTCTCATGAGTGATCACCTTAAATTATGTTGTGAAGGGACTTGTGATTAAATGAATGAGCACCGGAGTTTGACCACAGTAAATCAGCAAATAATCACAGGCATGGAAAAATATATGGGTGCAATTTCACAATGCCTCATATATCTGCATTCGCCTTGGCAGGCTTCAATACTCCCTGCATTGAGCTAGAAGTCATCTTTTATACCTAAGTCATAGGGACAGGAATATTCAACTTTGTTTATTCTTGTAACCACTTATACCATAGTTCCCACAACTTCTCGCTTCAGATGCTTCTGATGTGCCTTGAGAGCCCTTCATATATAACTTTTATAAGGTTCTGTTCTATGAAAGATTGCCTAAATTTTTAATATTAATGTAGTATTTTGCAGATACGATTTTTTAAACATGAAAAATTTTTGATATGGATATATTTCTTTTGGAAAAAATCATTTATTCATTTGACAAGCTAATTAACTTTTGTACAATTTTAGGACTAAATTATATGTGAATAATTCAATTAAAAAAGAGGAGTTTGTATAGATTATGCCATTTTTATTCCTTAACTATATTTCATTAGTCCATTTTATTTTACCAGGATAAAAAGTTTTAAGACAAAGCTAACCTCAAAGCTATGGACTGGTTCACTGAAAATAATCAGTTGCCTTATTTATAAGTGTTCATTTAATAAACTCATGAGTATCTTCAAGTTTTATTAACCTCACTCGAATAAATAGAACTCAAAACTGACTCTATATTAAGGTTCTGCAGCTCCTTAAATTTATTTGGGAATATTGCCACAAATGTTTATGACTTCTGTGTCGAAGTATGGAGAAGGAAGAGTCCTCACCTCACTGACATTCCCTCCTAAAGTCAATGTTGTTGAGACAAGTTAAAGACAAAAATCACAGACCATTGTCTTAGTCATGGTAGGATATTTGTAAGACTGCTACTGTCCTCCAAGAATTACCAGAATAGCATATATTTTTCATAATGAGAGATAGTCTTTGATGATTTTGAAATATATCTCTGCAGTTTATGGAGATATATATATATATATTTCCAGGAATAATATATATAATTTTTCTTTCTCTTCTGCAATACTGCTGCTACAAATGTAAATTCTATAATTTAGATTCTCAAACATTTGATTCTGTATGAAGACACGTGGTCACCATTATCACATTTGGAAGGCAATTTGGCAATTGGAGATTCTCTGGGTTTTGTTTTACTTTGTTTCTGTTCTCATTATTGCTTCTTTATTTCAAATGCAATATGTAATGATTGTCACATATAATTTCAAATTTAGTTTTAAATTTGGAAAAGTGAAATTTTATTCTCTAATTTATATATCCTTCAGAATTGTTTTGAGTATATATAATGTGCAAGGAACTTTGCTAGCACTCAAGATGCTACAAGTATATGAGACAGATCTTTGTATCACACAGATCTATGAAACATCAAATCCCTAGTCTCAAGGAGATTTCCTAAGGAGAAGAAAGATTAGTAACTGAAATGTTTACAAAGTAGTATGTGCTTTAAGACACATACAAATCTGAAGATGTAGAAATTATTTTCTTCAATGGATGCTCAGAAATGTCCTCATGTAGGGAGCCATTTGAACTTGCTTGTAAAGAAAGGTAGGGTTTGTACCTATGGGTGGAAAACAGATGTAGATCAAGTGAAGGGCAAAGACATGTAAAAAGAGATGGAGGATGGAAAGAATGGAATAATCAAACAATTTGTTTTATATGAGTCAAGTGCCTAGGGTTATGAGAGCCTTGAAGGGCAGCAAAGGGAAGGAGATTTTCTTTAAAAATTGAAATTATGAATAATGAAATGCTAGTTTTGACTTCCGAGCTCTGACCACTCACTCTTCGACTTAAAATCTGAGCACTCACTCTTCTACTTTTAATCATCGGTGGTCTCCATGGACACACAAGTTGTGTGAAAACAGACTGGAATAAAGAGACAATGAAAGCCATAGAAATAGAAGTGATAGGCTAATTAGGGGCTATTCTAAGTTAAAAACTAGAGATCATGGGATGTTAAAACAGAAATTTTGCAATAGAAATAGGGGACTCATAATAACCTGTAGATTATTGTCGCAACAATGATATGGGTTTAATGACTTGTTTGTAAATCTGGCCTTTCTCTATGTTACATATCCAATGATGATGCTGAAGATCAGATAGGTCACAGGAACAAAACACATTCTGTTTAATAAAAATTATAAAGTTGGAAAGAACAATAATTTTAAGAAGTCAAAGAGATTAACCTAGTTTTGACATTAGACTTAAAAATGTCTATAAGATTTCTTTTATGTGTAACCTTTAAACATGTCATCAGAAACTGGAACACATGGTGGAAAAATAATAAAGATATAGAATGAGGAGTCACTTGGGCCGTTTAGTTAAGTAAAGCTATTAGAATGGATAGGATGCATGATAACCTACTCTACAGAGTAGAGTAGAAAAGTCAGATTATAACTAGGATTCTAGCTTCAGATTCAATAAGATCTACCAAAAACTCAGTATGTATTACTCCTATCCTTACAAGAGAAACATGGACAAACTAAAAATCAACAATTTTTCTTGCATCCTTCAGAGATCTGAGTTTACAAGGCAAATTGCCAAACCTAAATCTGGAGATAGAGGTGGGTCCAGAGAAACAGTTGAAATCCACTTACTTTGGGCAGAGCTCACTGAAGCCATAAACTAGCGTGTACAATGTAATGGTAATTTTGATGAATTTTTGTAGGGTGAGGGCAGATTAGCCTGTGGGTGAGAACTTCCTGAGGCCACAGTCTTGAGTTCCACCCTTCTGTAGATTTTACCTCCAGGACCCTCCTCATCTTCTCACAATGAAAAAAACCTGAGAAAGTTCCCTTTCATGGTTTCAAAAATGAGAGGCAGAGGAGTGGAGGGTGGGAAGAGAAAGAGAAATTATGAATATGCCCAGATCCTTCTTTATATTAAAGGTCTATTGCCCAGGAGGTCAGGAGGTAGTTTTGCCACAACCTTATCCAAGATAGAGGAAATTCAATTTTTCTATTTCATCACCCACTACCTTTTCTATCTGGCCAAAGAGACAAAAGAAAAACATAGTCAAAAGGGGTAAGAACATCAACAGAGTAAATGGGAAATGCTACAGCCAGGGAGTGCATGGGAGAAAAAAAATTGTATCATTGTTGAGATACTTGCTAAGGTCACAGCTGAAAAACAGTTCCTCTAAAAGATGGAGACTTAATTCGACAATTACATGTTTCCCATCTTTGTCACCTTACAACCACAACAACAGAGACCCAGTACATTAGGAGTTGATTGCAGATGAAAGAGCTGCAAGAAATAGATTTTTTCTCTGTGTAGGGGTATTTAGGAGAGCGCAGAGTAAATAGGAAACACAAAAAACATCATTAGAGGAATGTGAAGGCTTTGGAACCTATGGTTATAGCAAATGTCATACTTGTCTCAGCTCTTAGCTAGATGAAGATAAAAATACTAGAAGCCTGTGTTCCTCAGTTCCTATTACTGCACATAATATGTCAGTTTTCAACAAAAAATATTCAAAGACATGCCAAGGGCAAGAGAAAACAGTCTGAAGAGATAAAGCCATCAACAGAATCATGCCTAGATATAATACGGTTGTTGTAGATATCAGAGAAGAAATTTTAAATATCTATGTTTAAAATGTTAAGGGCCCTAATGAATACAACGAGCTTTTAAAACTCAACAATAAGAAAACAAACACCCAATTTAAAAGTTGGGAAACATATGAAGAAGCGCCTCACCAAAGAAAATACAAAGATGACAAATAAGCACATGAAAAGACTTTCAGCACCATAGCTCATCAGAGAAATGCAAATTTTAAAAAATGACATGTTATAGCACGCCTATTAGAATGGCTATCTTTATTCAAATGGCAGTACCAATGCTTTTGAGGATATGAACAATGGGAGCTCTCACTCATTGATGGTAAGAATGCAAAATGGCATGGCAACGGTGGGCATAGTTTGACACTTTCCTGCAAAATTAAGTATTTTTTTTGTACAGTCCAACAATCACACGCATAGATCTTTGTCCATGTTATTTGAAAAGTTATGTCCACATAAAACCTTCTTATAAATATTCATAGGACCTTTTCTTCTAATCACCAAAAACTGTAAGCAATAAGATATTTTTCAATAGGTGAATCAATAAACAACTTTTGGTGCATTTTTGTAATAAGATAGCACTCAATTATGAAAAGCAATTAGTTATCAAACCTTACAAAAATGTGGATTAATTTTAATTGCATATTGCTATTTTGAAAGAAGCCAGTTTGGACAGGCTATCCACTGTAACATTCAATTTATCTGACATTCAAGAAAAAGTAGCACCTTAGAGACAGTAAACGTAGCACTGCTTGCCAGGGGTTTGGGCAGGGTTTTGAATTCATGAAGCACACGGGATCAGTAGTGTGGTGAATCTATTGTATATGGTACTGTAATAATAAAACATGATACAATGCTTTTATCAAAACTTATAGAACTTTACATCATAAAGAGTGATCATTGATGTATACAAAGCATAAAAAATCATTTAGGTAGGCAGAGGATTGTAAGGTAAAATGCAGAATGTGACAAAAATGTCTAATTGAGTGAAATATATATGTGAAACCTCACTAAAGTGAATGGTTGGAAAAGGTGCTGGCCTAAGTGATTTTTAAGTGAGTGGGATCTGTAAAACTAAAGTCAAAGGAACTGAAGAACTGTGCATAAACACTGTACTTGAGTTGATATAGCTGTTTCCACTGAGTAGGGGTTAACGATTCTGAAATTACTACACATATATGCTATAATTGAACAATTAAGTAAATTGATGTCTGATGGTGGGAGCCAAGTTTTTTTATTGTTGGACTACAACGTTGAAAATATGCAAGAAATGGAGGCTGGCATGCTCCATGTTGCAATGAGTTAGAGTTAGAGACATCATGCTTAGCTTATAGATACAGATGGCTACATGGAGAACTATTTATACATAAGTGTATCTGTCAGATCAGTATTAACACATATATTTCCTTCCTCTGTCAGCTGAGAGAGACTAGAAATAATAATGCCCCAGTAGCATGAGTGCACCTAGCACACAGATCTTGTTTTCTGATAGTATTATTGCATAAAGAAACTAAATCTTTTTGAAAAGATGTCTTACTTTAGGTCTGGAGCCAGAAATATACAAATGAGACTGGAGGTTCTCGTAGTGCCGGAAAGAAAGAAGTACTCCAAAATGCCAACAATGATGGGACTTTGTCAAAGGAACACAGGAGCCAACTGAAAGAGCTCTCAACAGCCAAACCTGGAACAATTCGAGAAAAACAAAAAGAAACAAATAAATATATATACACACACACACACACACACATATATTACTATTGGATTATAACCCAACAATATATAAGTTAAAATATGAAATATCTATAACAAAAGTATAAAATGTATATATGTAAACATATGTGTATGTATCTATAGGTAAAAAAATAAATATCTTTAGAATACACTAATACAAATAAGAGACTGAATAAAAATATAGAGGAAAAGAGAAAAATCTGCTGTGAAAAACAATTTCAAACGACGTATGTAGATGTGCCACCATGGGGGAGATGGAGCACAATGTCTACTCCTTCAGTTTGGACTGTGCATAGTACATTTATTCTGAAGAATATAATACAGAAAAGTGGGGGAAGACATTAACTTTACAGGGGAGAAATGTGGTAAACACTACCTCAGTCAGGTGATCAAGGTTAATATTAACAGTGATAAGTGGTAGAATGTATCCTTGACATGATGTGAAGAGAATGTACATTACTTTTATGGTTTTCCTCCCCGAAACCCGTAACCACTGTGTTATCACGAGAAAAACGTCTGACAAATTTCAATCAAGGGGCTTTCTATTATGAAAAATACCTGATCAGTACTCCTTAAACTGTCAAAGTTTTCAAAAACAAGAGAAAACTACGAAACTGCCACATCCAAGGGAAGCCTAAGAAGACTTGATAACTAAATTTAATGGCATATTCTGGATAAGATCCTGCAACAAAAAAAAGGAAATTGGGTAAAAATTTATAGATCTGAAAAAAGTATTTAATAACAATGTATCACTGTTGACTCATTAATTGTGACAAATATGGTATATTATTGCAAATATTACTTACAGTTGGAACTGGGAATTGTAAGCACATGGGAACTCTTAATCTTTCTGTAAATCTAAAAGTATTGTAAAATAAAACAATTTTATAAAGACAGGCAGAGAGATTAAGAGAGTTCATGAAAGTAGATGTATTCCAGAAAGTCTCATGCCACTAAGCATAAATAAGAAACCATTTCAAGAAGAAAGAGGTAAATCACTGCATGGAATATTGAAGGAAAATTAACATTCTATGAAGGAAATGATTAATAATTTAACATCAAGTAGTAAAACTGCTACTATCATGAGCCTCTTCTTTAGGACAGCTGAGTAGGTTGGCTTTTCAGGTGAGCAAACCACCAAGTGAAAGATGTTTAAGTAAATTAATAACAAGTTTCTACTGATTCAGTTCTATATATTGCTTTTAACCATTCTCAACACACTACATTATTAATCCCTTGGAACCCAGGCGAGGTTCATTTGTGTGAATTTGTATGGGTGGCTAACAGCACAGCCAGTTTCACCGCTTGGGGAAAGCAGAAAGACAGCACAGCCTGCACTTTCCAGCTGGCAAAATCTGGAGGAACAGAGGAAAAGAACTGCTGGCAGTGGGCATGGGAAAACCCTGCCAATTCTTTGGTTGCACAGTTGAAAACTCCATGTGCTTTCTGTCACACAGCAATATTTTCACACCTCTTGTGCCATTAATTAAGCTTTCTTTATCCTCCTGAATTCAGAGAAGAGACCCCCATCATTGAATGTTGAGATTCATTTATCATGGGGGCAAGCATAGGATATATTCAATATTGGATGGTTTTTCCATTATCATTTCTGCACAGTAGAGCTGAGTTAGGTGTGAAACACCACATATATTTGCTAAAGCAATTGATCTTGTCAGAGAGCTAAACCTTTTGGGAATAATCATTCAGACCATCTGTCTAAGACCGGGTCATAAATTGCACACTTTTATTTCCATAGAATTTTATTCTGTAGCATTAGTACAACTCGAATAGTTATTAACAGACTGTGACTCGAATAAACGAATTCTACTATATGTCAACAGCACTGTAGAATTTCAAAATTATAGCCTGAATAGGGGTGTGTGTGTGTGTATGTGTGTGTATATATATATACACACACATACATATACATTTTAGTTTATGTCAAATATTGACATTGTATGTAGTCATCATTTAAGTTGGTTACCTAACCAAATAAATTACCCATAACAAGTAGAACTTATTTTTGCTTAGTTCTTTGTTGTTTCTCTCCTTTTAAAATGGGCAATTTATGTCTTGTGTTGTTTTTATGTATTTCTTTGTTTTGAAATAATTATTGATTCACAGAAAGATTTGAGAAAATACACAGAGAGGTCTTAGGTACCCTTTGCCCAGGGGACACATCTTGCAATGCTGTAGTACAATATCTAAACCAGGAATTTTACAGTCTTATAATCCAAAGAATTTATTCAGATTTCAACAGTTTTACATGCACTTGTGTGTCTGGGTGTGTATTTCTACAGAATTTGAATGCATGTGTTGATTCCTGCAACTACCAGCACAATCCAGACATGCAACTCTTCCATCGCACTCACCAGCCTTCTTGCTACCCTTTTTTAGGCACACACACTCCCCTCCTGCGTTCGCAACCCCTGGAAATCATTCATTGCTTCTCCATCTCTATAATTTTGTTATTTCAAGATGAAAATACATATGCTTTCATCAAAACCTGTAGAACTTAACATCACAAAGCATGATCATTGATATATACAAATTAAAAAAATTACTTACAAGGTTAGAGAACTGCAGAATAAAATGTAAAATTTGACAAAAATATCTAACTGAACTAAATATATATAAGAAACCTCACCAAAGGAAGCAGTTAAAAAAGATGCTGGCCTAAGCTAATTTTGTAAATGAATGGGATATATATATATATTCCCCATTATGTAACCTCTTTAGATTGGCTTCTTTCACTCAGCATAAATCCCTTGAAATTATTTTTTAATTAAAAATATAGTAACAAATCTCAACTCATTATCAAAATCCCTTAAGTCACTTTAAAATTAGATTTCTGAGCCAAGACATCAAGGATTTTGGAGATGAAGAATGTGATTTCAGCAACTGTTGGCTGAGGATCTTTATGTGTATGAGAAGACCAGACTCTTAAGCTAAGGTGGGAAGCTTGAAATTTCCTCTGAAGATAATTTATCTTAGTCTCTACTTCCAAAATATTTGTGTTAGGGAGCAAGGTGTTAGGCCCGGGCTTTTAAAGACCGAGGCAGCTGGTGATCAGGGCCAGTGGCATACTGTGGCTGGGTCAAAACAGGGTGGTAATGGCCAGAATACTGCAATAAGATGATAAGAGTTGAACAGAATGACATGCCCTTGCATTTGACCTGGCTCTACCCTGTCTCACCAGTTCCTTTTCCTTGTCTCTTCCTGGCTTCACATGAGTAGTTAGAGAAAGGCCAGGGGTCAGCATGCTTCAAGCTGGCCTGTGCTACAAGGAAAGAGTAGACGACAAATTTATTCACTGATTCCAAGCCCACACTAGAGGTCTGATCCACTTGACATAAATCAATTTTTATAATCCCAAAAGTCAAAAGGAATATAGGGCAAGGTATAAAGCATTATATAAAAAAGACTAGCATATATAATATATAATAGGTTATTCTCTAGGTATCTACAAGGAGAATGAGGCATACAGTTTTTGGTTTAATTCAGGTGAAATCCCCATTCTCTAAGAAGCAGCAGACAAAAGAAGCAAAGTCTATTTGTGTCTAAAATATTTGCCACTTACCAAGGGACACTCTGTAACTATAATCTTGAGAGGCAGAAACCATATTACTTTTATATAACTAGTGCATTTTAGAGCCTAGCATAGTGCTTGGTCCATAGTATATGTTAATATCATTCATGTAAATAACATTATGAGGTAGTAGTTATCTCTATTTTATGGTAGGGGAACAAAAGAAAACTGATTAGTTATTTATTTGTCTGAATGCCTTTCTTAGTCACCATCTAGACTTATCTGAAATCCATGAAGTATAATCAGAATACAGTTGTTTCTCTATATTCACTGGGTTCTATTTCTAGGATTCCCCGCAGAAAACAATATGTGTATTTGTATGCTTAAGTTCCTTATATAAAATGGCATAGTATTTGCACATAACCTATGCACATTCCACTGTATACTTTAAACCAGCCTTTTTGGCACCAATGACCAGTTTCACAGACCAGGTGGCAGTAGATGATTTCTCTTTATTTTTATTATTATTACTAAGTTTTAACATATAATGAAATAATTATACAACTCACCATAATGTAGAATCAGTGGGAATCCTGAGCTTGTTTTCCTGCAACTAGATGGTACCGTCTGGGGGGGGGATGGGAGACAGTGACAGATCATCAGACATTAAATTCTAATAAGGGGTGTGCAACCTAGATCCCTTACATGTGCAGTTCATAATAGGGTTAGTGCTCCTATGAGACTCTAATGCTGCCGCTAATCTGACAGTAGGTGGAGCTGAGGTGGTAACGTGAGTGATGGGGAGTGACTGTAAATACAGATGAAGCTTCACTCATTCACCAGCCCCGTATCTCCTGCTGTGCAGCTTGGTTCCTAACAGGTGGGTACTGGTCCTTGGCCCAGGGACTGGGGACCCCTGCTTTAAACTATTTCCAGATTACTTATAAAACCTAAATACAATGTGAATGCTACATAAATAATTGTTATACTATATTATTATGGGTATTATTTTTATTGTTGTATTGTCATTTTTATTTTGTATTTTGTATATTTTTGATCCAAGGTTGGTTGAATTCATGGATGCTGATTTTATTTGGAATTCCTCTTGAGTTACAGTTATGATTACAAGTTACACCAAATATAAAACATGCATGTCCTGGAATAGTAATGGAACAAGGCTTTGGGAACACTGCTCTAAGCACGCCTTTGTATGAGAATGTGATCTACTTAATGAAGGAGGAAATACCTCATCTTCTTGTCACTCTCATTGACTAACATGTAGACTGGTACACAGTGGGTTGTAAGTAATATATGCTGTCCTGATTTCAATTGTTCTAATCACAGCTGGTCATTAGAACCTGGTGGGAACGGCTTTTTTGTTTGTTTGTTTGTTTGTTTTTGATACTGAGTCTGGCTCTGTTCCCCAGGCGGGCATGCAGTGGCGCCATCTTGACTCACTGCAAGCTCCGCCTCTCGGGTTCACACAGTTCTCCTGCCTCAGCCGCCTGAGTAGCTGGGACTACGGGCGCCTGTGGCCACTGCCACTGCCCGTAATTTTTTTTGTTTTTGTTTTTGTTTTGTATTTTTAGTAGAGACGGGGTTTCACCGTGTAACATCGAACCAAATTAAATAGTTTTTTTTGTAAGAAAGACATTATTTTTGTTGTTGTTGCATCATTTCCTTTTTCCTTTTTAAGTTTAATGATCAGAAAAGATGATTTCATTAGTTTCCTTTCCTCCTTCATGTTTTCACTTTGTCCTGGAGGAGGACTTTATAGATTTTTCCAGACGCCTACGTTTCCAAAAAATGTTTATAAATCACTAAATCTCATATTAGAAACTGAAGACTAAAATCTATTTCTGTGGACAGCAATTAATTAATCCCTCTTACCCCTCCACAAGATCACAAATTTAATAAGCGGTGAGAATGCAGACATGAATTCTAGAGGCATTAGTGACATAAGCCAATCATTCGAATTCTATTTCATATTTTTCTGTACATAAGAGAGAGAAAATATCTCATACTGCAGTGGAGTGTTAGGAGTCTTTTTTGTTGTTATCCACTGATGTGGATCTGTACTAATTCTGTGAATAAGGGTCAAACATTCATTAACAGTTTGAAATGTGCCTTTTAAATTATTTTATGAGTTTATAGATTGGTGTAAGGCATGCTTATGTCATGTTAAAAGGAGGGTACTTGTTGATATAAAGAGAAAAATTAATGTACAAAAAAGTAATTTTGGCATCCTGGTATAGTGTAGAGACCTTCACTGAATAAATCCCCCACAGATACAGTATCTTAAGTTATATCCTAGAAACTGCCTGGTAAACATGACCACAATTGCCATTGTTTTTTAGGAGAATATGAGCACATAATTTTATGAGACTACTTTCGTGCATCATTAATTTTAATGGAGCTCTGCATAGAGAAATTTTTTTAGGTATTGTATAACGCATAGCAAGACCTATGATTCCTAAATAATACAGAAAATATTATTTCCCATATAGGAATTAATAAAGAATTCTACATTATGATTTTACTTGTTTCTGGCATCAAATCCCCATCACTACCACCACCAAGGGCTTTCCTATTAAGCCCAACAGAATTTTTAAAGTACAAAAATCATATACTGTTTTGTTTCTTTTTTCTCAAAGAAAATATGTCTCAGAGCTAGGGCATAATAAAAAAGATTCATTATTAGGAGATTACAAGTGAGTTCTGTGTGATTAGCCATTTCATTGTTGAGAGAAAATTCATTCAGTTAACATTAAAAGAGATAATTGATTTAATTCCTTAGAAAAGGTAAGAAAACTTTAAAACATCAATTCAGTACGTATAACTTAAGGAGAAGTGAGTTTGGGAAAGTGTCGTGAGAAAGCAGACCACTGGGTTGATCATATAAGCTTTTCAAAATAAAAAATTCAGAACTTAATCTATGCATCTATAATATATGAACTGCATTACATAGTGAGGTCGGTCATGGCAATGGGTCAGTTTTTGTAGGTCTGAGTCAGGTGTTAATATCTTATCATTGCAGACTGGGGACTTGGATTTAATTTGATGCCTCATGTTTAGAAAAGAGTGCTGTATATTGGCATTTGACCATATCTGTCAAGTTTCTAGATAGGAAAATTGAAACATATTAACTTTATTCATGTATAGTTAAGTAACTAGCAAAAGCCTCCCTTCTATTGTTTTTTCTCCAAATTTGAAGATAAAAGGCACCTGAGTCTATGGAATAATCTCATTTCTCCTATTTTTTCATAAGAAATAATTCTTGTTTTCCTAACTCACTTGGATAGTAATACCAAGGAATTAGTCCTTATTCTACTTCTAATCCATTCATTTGCTTCCAAGTAGCTTCTTAGATGAGGAGGGGTAAAATAGATCAAGAAGGAATAGACAGGAGATCACATTTGTCTAGTACAACTTGTCTTAACTGTTCCTCCTTTTGTAAATTATCTCCTCTTTCTTCTGAATAAATGTGGTTTCCTTGTTGTAGTCCTCAGTAAACAAAGTCACTTTCTAATTTGTCTTAAAGTTACATCCAAGAGGGAAAAATAAGTTCTAGAGTTTTTAAATATGTTCTCAGTCTCCATTCCAGACCTTCACCATAGTCTTAATAATAAGATAATTCATATTAAAGCAAGCATGTATGTTTCCATACATATAGCCTTTATTCTGTGAAGTTGATTTAAAATTCTTTACTTTGAATACTTTCAGGTGCCAAAACTAGAAAATTGGAAGGTGATGACATTTACAAGTGATTTTATTTTTATTTATTTATTTATTTTGAGATGGAGTCTTGCTCTGTTGCCCAGGCCAGAGTGCAGTGGTGTGATCTCGGCTCACCACAATCTCTGTCTCCTAGGTTCAAGCTATTCTTCTGCCTTAGCCTCCCAAGCAACTGGGACTACAGGTGCATGCCACCATGACTGGCTAATTTTTGTATTTTTAGTAGAGACAATGTTTCACTATGTTGGACAGGGTAGTCTCAAACTCCTGATTTTGTGATCCACCCACCTCGGCCTCCCAAAGTGCTGGGATTACAAGGGTGAGCCACTGCGCCTGGCCATGAGTGATTATTTAAACATGTTAAGGTAATTCTATCCTACTTGTCTTCTCTTTTTCATTAAAATGTTTTCAGTGTCTTCTTATCAACATTAGCTTAAGTAAAAGGGTTTAATAAGTGTTGGCCCCAAATTATGTCCTGCCCTTGTCATCATTTTATGGATTTATTTTGCTTAATCCTCAAATCTCTATAAAATAAATATTATTATTAACGTTTCTACCTGAAGATTTGTTTGAAAATATGGTCACAAATTCTCATTGTATCCTCTGTGCAGCCATACTTTGGTATTGTGCCTTCCTATGCAGATTCTGGGCTTGATCCTGTTATTTGCTCTGGCCAAGAAAACCACTTTAAATTTCATATGGATCCAAACAAAGAACCTGTATAGCCAAGACAATCCTAAATAAAAGAAACAAAGCTGGAGGCATTGCACTACCTGACTTCAAGCTACACTACAAGGCTACAGTAACCAAAACAGCGTGGTACTGGTACCAAAACAGATATGTAGACCAATGGAACAGAACAGAGGCCTCAGAAATAGCACCACATGTCTACAACCATCTGATCTTTGACAAACCTGACAAAAGCAAACAATGGGGAAGGGATTCCCTATTTAATAAATGGTGTTGGGAAAACTGGCTAGCCCTATGCCAAAAGATGAAACTGGATCCCTTCCTTATGCCTTAGACAAAAATTAACTCAAGATGGATTAAAGACTTAAACTTAAACCTAAAACCATAAAAACCCTAGAAGAAAACCTAGGTAATGCCATTTAGGACATAAGCTTGGGCAAAGACTTCATCAAAAACAATGGCAACAAAAGCCAAAATTGACAAATGTTATCTAATTAAACTAAAGAGCTTCTGCACAGCAAAAGAAACTGTCATCAGAGTGAACAGGCAACCTACAGAATGAGAGAAAATTTTTCCAATCTATCCATCTGACAAAGGACTAATATCCAGAACCTACAAAGAACTTAACAAATTTACAAGAAGAAAACAAACAATCCTATCAAAAATTGGGTAAAGGATATGAACAGACACTTTTCAAAAGAAGACATTTTTGCGCCAACAAACATATGAAAAAAGTTCATAATCACTGGTCATTAGAGAAATGTAAATCAAAACCACTATGAGATACCATCTGATGCCAGTTAGAATGGCAATCATTAAAATGTCAGGAAACAACTGATGCTGGAGAGGATGTGGAGAAATAGGAAAGTTTTTACACTGTTGGTGGGAGTGTAAATTAGTTCAACCATTGTGGAAGACTGTGTGGTGATTCCTCAAGGTTCTAGAACCAGAAATACCATTTGACCCAGCAATCCCATTACTTGGTATATACCCAAAGGCTTATAAATCATTCCACTATGAAGAACATGCACACGTGTGTTTATGGCAGCACTATTCACAATAGCAAAGACTTGGAATCAAACCACATGCCCATCAATAACAGACTGGATAACGAAAACAAGGCATATATAAACCATGGAATACTATGCAACCATAAAAAGGATGAGTTCATGTCCTTTGCAGGGACATGGATAATGCTGGAAAACATCACTCTCAGCAAAGTAACACGGGAACAGAAAATCAAACACCACATGTTCTCACTCATATGTGGGAGTTGAAAAATGAGAACACACAGACACAGGGAGGGGAACATCACACACTGGGGCCTGTCAGAGGGCAGGGGGCTACAGGAGGAATAGCATTAGGAGAAATACCTAATGTAGATGATGGATTGATGGGTGTCGCAAACCACCATAGCATGTGTATACCTATGTAACAAACCTGCACGTTCTGCACATGTATCCCAGAACTTAAACTATAATAAAAAAAAGTCTGAGCCACCTCAGATTGATGTTACTGGACTCTAATAGAGGCCATAGATCCAAGGTTAATTTTTGCCTATTTTTTATATTATGGATATAAAACTGTGTTTTTGGAAATTTTTTTATGTAGAATATCTATCACAATGACATGATAGATCTTGAAGATATGGAAAATGAATAATGACATGCATAAATGTTTCTGTACTGTTAGATTCCTACATTGCTTCTAAATTATCAACTGTTAGCAAAAGTTGGAGTAGATATCACAAAACTGACATCTAGTCTAGTAATCTGCTACCTATTAATTAAGTTTTAACGTTAGCAACAGCCTTATAAGGTAGTTATGGCTTAGATATGATAGGTGAAGAAATTGAGGCTCGGGAAGGGAAGTAATTTTTTTCATTAATGAAATTTATAAACAATAAAATCAAAACTCAAGCTCCTCTGACTGAAAAGCACACGTTATTAAGCATCATTTCAGACATTTGTTGTAAGTGTTCTAAGTTATATTAATCTTCACACTCTTCACTTGAAAAACGGATTGGCATAAATGCCCTTTTAGATCGCTTTGCATTAAGACCATCTGATCTCAGCCTATGTTGTTGTTAAAGGCGTTCAGGCTTGTAGATCTCAAAAGAGAGATTTTTTAGTAATTTTCACATTCTCCTGGTGAGTAGGAAGAGCCCTGAGGCTGTCTGTGCCATATAACTTGCGCCCTTGGTCAAGTCGTTAACTGGCTCTGAGCCTCCAAATTTCCATCTAAAACAATGTAAATACTTACCTTAACAAATATTTGGAAGGAAATTGCTTTATGCATCAAACCATCATTGCGATTTAACCTCCAGGGTTCACAATATTAACATTTCACATCTAAATTTTTTTGATTATTTGTGCAGTTCTTTTTTGAACATTTTAAGGGCCACCTAATTTAACTTCAAGTTTTATATGAAATCGATAAAATTAAGTGCCCTGGAAAGGTGAAGAGCGTGGAATCGGGAACCCCGCCTCTGGGTCTCAGTCTTGACTCCCATGAGAGCTAAGGTATTGCTATAAAAACCATAAAGATCTGGGAACAGAATGTGAACCATGCCACTGATAAAGCGAATCTATTTCTTCCGTTATTCTGAGCCCATGCATTCAACCAATGGTTAGTACAGTGCCTGGCACATAAGATAATCTAAATTCAACAAGTTATTCAGTTTTCCTACAGGTGCTGCTAAAGCAAGCACACCACATGTTATTTAAACTGTATTAACACAAAAAGATAAGTGATATACCCCTATAGTGTTTCAAATAATCCTTCACCATATTCGCTAAATGACTGCTGTCTGCCTTAAGCATATTAATCCAACTCTGTCAAACATAGCACATGTCAAGCTCACAAATCATCTTTGCTCCTGGGTTTAACAAGCTGATTTACCTGATAATATCCAGTGATAGCCGTATAGGAGCTAATTAGAGCAATGCTGTAGAAAATGATTTAACAAAATTAGTATAAAGTGATAAAGTGACTTTCACTTAGTGTACCCATGATGGTTTATATTGATCTCCACTATTAATTGCATAGTCTTACTGTTTAAAAATGCTCCAATTATTACAGGACCTTAGCTTGATTTGCTTCTGATTATATCTCCTCCAGCCTACTTTCCTGATCTAGATTAATTTTTTTTTGTTATTACATTCTTGACTTGAAAAACAAACTACACACGAATATAATACGTCTAGACCAGCAATAGGGCCCATTACAGAACAGGTAAGTATAACTCTGATGCTCAAAAGATCTATTTAGAATGTAGGAAGAAACCACTACCACATAACATTGCTTAAACACTGGGAAGGGCACAGTGAGATTTGTCCTTTTTCCTGGATTTTTTAATCAATGTGACTCTAGCATAAGTATAATGAGATCTATAGGTGGAAGAAAGTTAAAAACATAAGTAAGAGGTATAAAGACCAAATTTTTTTTTCCAGGTAGGCTCACACAGTTGCAAATTATGAAATTAGAAAAATAACTTTGGTTTAACTGACAGATACAGTTTTTAAAAAATACAAAAAAAGAAAAATAGAAGGTAGCCACGATGGCTAACTACAGGCAACTGATACCTCGTCCTAAAAAGAGAACAGAAGTAGTGAATAGATAATCACAATTCAAAGTGATCAGCTAAGAAAGAGTGATGTATTTTAACAGAGAAGTGATAGGAAATGCCTAGGATAAGGAAGGAAGCCAGGTCGACGGCTCCACCAGCTGAAATTGGCTGGGAATCTTGAGAGACTCCCTAATGTGGGGTAAGGATAAGTGAATGACCCTCAGCAGTTTACATTTCCACTGTAAACTCTTGGAGTCCGAGCCACTGGCGAATGCGTTGGCCAACATGGGCCCTGAGAGGAGCACAGACAGCTGCCTGGGGACCACATGATGGCACTGCTGCAGAGAGGATACACCATGGGTCCCTCCTACCCCATCATATAGTAAGGAGTCATTTTGAGATCCCAGTGGACCACCAGATTATATCTTGCCCTGGAGCCCAACAACCCTTGCATATCCACATCCCTGGAGCTCAGTGACTTTATTCACCCCAAACTAGGTGCCATTGCTGGCTGCTGACACCAGGGTCAAAGCATGAGCCATTGGCAGTTACCCACCACACTGCTGCCAGTAACAGGACTGTCACCCATATATAAGAGCCCTGAGGAAATGCTACCCCACTTGCAATCACCACCTGGGACCAAAGCACATGCTCTTCAACTGCCCGTATATGGTTTCTGTCTCTGAAAATATTCCTGTCCTCCCTGCAGCAGTGCTGTAGTGCAACCGTTGCTGCTTCCACTGGAGCATTCTTGGGGATTTCCCTTCCCTTGCCTACCACAGCCAGCACCTGCATGCAACAATAGGGGGCCCAGCTGCATACCTGCTTCAGTGCCTGGTTATGTGATCCGGGGGTTAGGGGATTGCCTTTGCCTTGAACTATTCACCACAATTGGCACTTGAGCACTCATTCAGGAGCCTAAGTACCAGCTCATCCAACCTGCAGCTCCCAAGACCGCTGATACCCACCTGTATGTACTACCTGCAGACCTGAGGATGAGCCTGTTCAGCCCACTGCAAACACCATCAATACCAGTGTAGACTGCTTGGGAGCCAGGTGATTGTTCAACCACTGCTACTGTGATCACCGACTCCACACCAGCTGCCAAGTCATCTGAGGAGTCAGCAACTCACCAAACCTACTGCTGCCACTGCTGGCACAAGCAAGATGCCTGGAGGCCCAAGTGTTGGCCCACCTGGTGCCAGCATATACTGCATGGGACACAAAGACAGGCATGCTCAGCCCACTTCTGCTACCACTGGAACCTAAGGACTATCTCAACTGAAATCTCTGTCCCCAACAACATTTTACTGTAGCCGCCACTAAAAACTGCACCTTAAGCTACAGAGGAAACCCACAGTCACCACCGATGCTGTTTACAATGGAAGAAATCATACAGAGACTACACTACTGCACACACCCAGAATCAAAGCCAAAGTGCCCTACCCAACCAACAACAGAGTTACATCTTCAGAAAAAAGTCTTTCTCTCTCCTTCATTTTTGAAGGACAGATTTGTCCGGTATAGTATACTTGGTGGATGGTTTCTTTTTATTCCTACACTTGGAATATGTCATCCCTCTCTCTTCTGTCCTGCAAGGTTTCTGCTGAGAAGTAAGCTGAGAGTTTGTAGGGGCTCTGTTGTACTCGACCAAGTTGTTTCATTTCTCTTTTTGTCTTTGTATTTGACAATTTGATTGTAATGTTTCTCAGTGTAGATTTATTTGTCTTCATCCCATTCAGGGTCCCGTATGCTTCATGAATCTGGATGTCCATTTTCCTTCCAGATTTCAGAAGTTTCCAGTCATCATTTAAAAATGTTTTCTATATCTTCCTCTATCGTCTCCTTTTGAAACATCCATAATGCATATTTCTTTTAATTTGGTGGTATCTCATAATCATTTAAGTCTCCTTTATGTTTTAAATTTTTTTGCTTTTGCATCTCTATCTCTAACTGGATAATTTTAAAAGACCTTTCTTTGACTTCACTAATTGTTTCTTCTTTTTTTTTTTTTTTTTTTTTTTTTTGAGGCGGAGTCTCGCTCTGTCGCCCGGACTGGAGTGCAGTGGCCGGATCTCAGCTCACTGCAAGCTCTGCCTCCCGGGTTTATGCCATTCTCCTGCCTCAGCCTCCGGAGTAGCTGGGACTACAGGCGCCCGCCACCTCGCCCGGCTAGTTTTTGTATTTTTAGTAGAGACGGGGTTTCACCGTGTTAGCCAGGATGGTCTCGATCTCCTGACCTCGTGATCCGCCCGTCTCGGCCTCCCAAAGTGCTGGGATTACAGGCTTGAGCCACCGCGCCCAGCCTGTTTCTTCTTTAGCATGTGTACTTTTGAAATCCTCTAGCAAATTTTAGAGTTCAGTTATTGCATTCTTTAGCTCCAGAATTTCTGTTTGGCTCTTAAGACATATATATTATATATGCTACATAAATATATCATATATAACATTATATAATATATAATATACATAAGATAATAGATAATATACATAATATATAATATGCATACCATGCATATATTTTATATAATATACATACTATACATATGTACTATATATGTATATGTGTGTATATATGTATATATGTGTATATATATGTACTTTTTATTTTTTTGGTACAGACAGAAGTCTCACTGTATTTCCTTGGCTGGTCTCAAAATCGTGGCCTTAACAAATCCTCTGGCCTTGCCTTCTCAAAAATTCTGGGATTACAGGCATGAGAAACCATTCCCAACCTGGCTCTTTACCTACAGGTTCTATATCGTTGCTGATATTCTCATTTTGTTCATGTATAGTGTTCCTAATTTGGTCTAGTTGTCTCATTGATTTATCTTGTGATTCATCAGGTTTAAGTCTTTTTATCAGTTGAATTATAGATTTCCCTTTCTTTAGGGTCAGATATCGGAAATTCATTTTGTTCATTTGGTTTAGTCACGTCTCCCTGATTCTTTGTGTTTCTGTAGCTTCATGTCAGTATCGGTGCATTTTTTTCTTAAAAAAAGTTTTCTGTCAATCTTTACTAACTGACTTTGTCCAGAAAAGACCTTCACCAATCAATCTAGAAATTTTCAGAGCCTCTCATCTCCTTTCTATAGGTGTGTCTTGCCTGAACTTGTCTGTGTAGATTCCTAGTTAGAAATATTGATTTCGGCCGGACGCGGTGGCTCAAGCCTGTAATCCCAGCACTTTGGGAGGCTGAGACGGGCGGATCACGAGGTCAGGAGATCGAGACCATCCTGGCTAACACAGTGAAACCCCATCTCTACTAAAAAATACAAAAAACTAGCCGGGCGAGGTGGCGGGCGCCTGTAGTCCCAGCTACTCGGGAGGCTGAGGCAGGAGAATGGCGTGAACCCGGGAGGCGGAGCTTACAGTGAGCTGAGATCCGGCCACTGCACTCCAGCCTGGGCGACAGAGCGAGACTCCGTCTCAAAAAAAAAAAAAAAAAAAAAAAAAAAAAAAAAAAAAAAAAAAAAGAAGTATTGATTTATTTCTTTCTTTTTCTTTGTTTTTTTTTCCAGGAGCCCATAATCTCTTGCTCCCTATTGGTCTATTGCACTGCAGAGCACCTTTCCCCACCACCCCTTCCAGGGAAAAGCCTTGAGTTGTGCACTTTCTCCCAATCTTATCAAGTCATGCAGGCCTGATCAAGCCACCTGTCTCTCCTCTTTGTTCTTAGCTATTCCTAGGAATCTGAACTTGGCAGCTCCATCAGTGCTCCATGTGAGTCAAGACAGAATCTGGTGCACCAAAAAGCTGCGGATGTTGCACACATGTTCTAAACTGTTTTTCCCCTGGGGGAGAAGTCAGGGGTCAAGGTGATCTCTCTCAGCTCTCAGTTTTTGCCAGCTTGGGGAATGAGCTGAAGTAGGTAAAGTGAAATTATTATTCTTATTCACATCAATGCTACTGTTTTCAGTTCTATACTCATATGGGATGTTGAAACTTCTTAACTGGATTATGGATATTTCATAAAGGCATTTGGTTCATGTATAATTATTAAATAAGTGTTTCTGTGAGAGAATGAGGACTAGAACATCTCGCTGATGTCCTCCTCAATTTACTAATGATTTAAACAGGGTTTCTGCCTCCATGGAAGTGTCATTCTAATACAAAGGAGCAGATTATAAACAAATTATTAGTTTTACAGTTTAATAACCATGCTATTTATGCAAGTTACTTATTATATTTGAGTTCTTAATTTCCTTAACAATAAAATAAAAATGTATGCATTTATAATGTTTTTCAATGGATCTGCATACATCAAGTGTCTGGAACAATTAATTGAATAGCCAGTATTTCCTTTTCTTGATCTCATTTTAAATGCTGTGTTCAAAGACTCAGATATCGCTTTGTACTTTGCCTGATTAGATATAGATATAGATATAGATATTGTTCCAAAAGTATAGTGTAAGATTCATGGCACAATCATTTTACATCTACAAAAATGAAATGAGAAGGATTAATCATTTAATTAATCTGCATCTAAAGGGACAATGTTTACCTTGTATAATGGGTTACAAATTCAGTGACCCTCTCAGCATGTAGACTCTCTCTCCTACGATACAAATCATCTTATAGGCAAATAAACCACTTTAGATTCCAAGCTGAACATTTGCCAATCTATGTGTCGTTTGTCATTTGTGTACTCTAAATCTAGTGTCACTCTATTTTTAGAGTGACACTCTTCTGCACTCTTAGGCAGAAGACGACAGAAGTTAAAGTGCTTTGCTTCACTTAAAAATGGGTGTCACTCTATTTTTCGGTAGCCTGTTGGAAATCATTCACATTCCTCAATCTTTCAGTTCTTTTAGTAAATGATCACTGAATCAAGGTATAGCTCCTCAATCAAGAGAAGCAGCAAGAAAAGCACTGTTCTCCTCCCTGTGCCCATGTGTTCTCATTGTTCAACTCCCACCTATGAGTGAGAACATGCAGTGTTTGATTTTCTGTTCCTGTTTCAGTTTGCTGAGAATGATGGCTTCCAATTTCATTCCTGTCCTTAGGGCAAGGGGCAGGAGAGCATTAGGATGAATACCTAATGGATGTGCGGCTTAAAACCTAGATGACTTGCTGATAGATGCAGCAAACCACCATGGCACATATATAGCTATGTAACAAACCTGCAAGTTGTGCATGTGTCCCAGAACTTAAGGTAAAATTTTAAAAATTTAAAAAAAGAAAAGCACTGTTCTTTCTAAATAAACTTCTAATAGGAGTCATCCAAACATGAAATTTTGGAGTTAGAGTAACACACTCAAATGTGTGTATTTTAACTTAGTTAAAAAGGCTCAGAATGCCAAAAGTTAGAATATGACAATAGTTTTAACATTAAACACAAGCATAATATGCAACATGCCTTTATATATGTATTAATCTAAACTGTTACTGTTTGCATTATGATATCAGTGTGGCTCACTGTGGATTTATTAAGTCTTTTAGTGGCAAGTGGTGATATTACAGTTCATATATGATCAAAAACATTTGTAAAGGCAGGGAATAGTTCTTCTGAAGAGTTCAGTTTTCAAACCCATAGCAGAGAGCCTGTTCTGCTATAATATGTGCTCAATAAATATTTGTTAGATTAATGAATCAGTAAATTACTGGTTCACAGCACTGCATCAATTAGCTAAATTTGATTGAAGCACTATGACAAAATTAACTCATTTAATCATCAAAATTGTCCCATATGTTCTTATGCACACTATATAAATGAGACCAGTTTAATTGGAGAGGGCTAACTTTAACAAGATTGTGTATGTCCCCAAAGCATACATGTTGCGTCAACCTTCAATTAAAACAGATTATATTCATTATACAATATTCTTTGAATGTTCTAAAGCTTACTATGTGTTCATTCATTCATATATATATATATATTAATCTTTTGAATAAAAACAACACGCCATGCTCCATTTTATAATTACTGAAACACATTGGTGAGTACAAATAGACATGATCTTTGTTTCCACTTAAGCTCACAGTCTATTGGCAGAGGCATACTTTAATCAAATAGTCACGCATATAAATGTAAAGTTATAACTCTAATTACTACGCATGTGGTATGCATAGTGCTCTGAGATTTACAATGAGGAATTCTGGCATTATGTGAATGGTCAAGAATGGTTTAGTCTCCCTGTGAGAAGATAAACAAACTAATTTGAGAACAGAAGGCCAATGCTTTCCAGGCAGAGGCAATATTAATACAAATACTTTCCCTGGAAAAAGTGTGCTTGTGAATAGGGCCTGAAGGACTCTGCAACTAGAAAGCAGAGAGAGCATCAGTGTAGAGTGTAGAGAGGTATGCAGAGGTTCAAATAGGCCAAATTTTATAAGGTAAGTATTTTCAACATTATCTTTGGTGAAATGGCAAGTCATTAAAAGATTTTAAGCAAAGGAGTTACATGATCAGATTCCTGCTTTAAAAAGGAAACAATGGCTGATAGTCTCCTCTCCGTCAGATACAAACCTACTTAGATGTGGAAAGTAATTAATGGTTAGAATCACTCTTTTTAATGTAATTATTTTTGCTCTTCTTTTTACCCATCAGAGAAGGAACTGAGAATTATCTTCATTGATGCTTTAATCACTGGAGAACTGTTTCACTTGATCAATCCTCAGAGTTCGTTCAATGCTATTTACTTTACAATAACAGGAAATCTCCCGAGCATCATTCTTGTATTCTGGGTATAAATTTCATAATTATTAATAAAAATGTTCAAATCCAGGTCCATCTACCAAAACTGAAAGGTTGCTTTAAAAATGTTTAACAACTATAAAGTTATCAATGGAATCATGAATTAAATTATCTAATAGTAAAATTTAGTAATCAATTTCAAAAAGAATGAAAGGGATGAGACTAGCAACATTGAGAAGATAGTATAAAGAGAGCAATTGTGTGAAACAGCAATTGTCCCTGGACACACTTAATAATTACAAACACTTAAATGCATTGTTGGTTCCAAAATGGCCCCACGTGGAGTGAAGAGAAGAAAGGATATTCATTCTCCAGATACTATCCTGAATTGTTTTCCAGAAATAAGCTATTTGTATTAATTTATACAATACATTAAAGTTGAATCATGCATATAAAGTTATTATTTTAAAACATAAAAGCACTATTGTGTTTTTAAAACAAGTACAGGCGATTCCTTGGTCTTTGAACTGATCCAACTGAGTCTACTCATTGAATTGGCTAAATAATGTCCAGCAGTTTAAATCAGCTTTCTGCATACCAGTAAAGAGAAATACTTTTTATATTGAACACGTAAAGTGCAGTGTAAAGTCATTGTGTGTTTGTGTCAACCATGCTAGTTTCACATTTCAGCTCTGCACTCTTAGGCAGAAGATGACAGAAGTTAAAGTGCTTTGCTTCACTTAAAAATGGGTACTTATTTAAAACTATGTCATAGACTTAATTTGAAAATTAAATGGAACAGTTTACACAAAGACCCTAGACCATAAAAATCATTGATATTAATTATTAATACATTGAGCACATCCCAATACTCATGTATGGTATTTTAAAACTGTTAAGCATATATAGTTTGATAAGGTGTTTTTCATCATTTAACCCATGTTTTAACATAATTCATGCTGTAAAAGTTTGTCTTGGTGACCTGATTTATTTCCTTCATTTTATGACAAAAGCCTTGTGTACCACCTTGTGTTCCTTTTGGCTTTGCCAGCCAGTGGCTTCAAGGTAATGGTTTCTAAATCCCAGCCACCATTCTTAACTGTTTTTTTCTACTATGTGAATTCTCCCTCCGTCTTTGATAATGACTAAGTTATGTAGATTATTCTTATTTTGGTTGTGTTTTTGTTCTATTTCCAGAAAGAATTATATGTGGACTAAGATCGTGTATGTAAATACAGAAACAAATATAAATGCAAACAGACATGAGAATACAGTTCCTAATTCTCACCTCTATCTCTAAATGCTTCCAAGGATGATCTACTTCAGCAGCCACAAAGTTCACATAAATGGGCATATGACATCCTGATAGCCATTGTCCCTTCAGCTGGTCATCTCTTCTCCCAGGCTACTTTAACTTACAGATTGATGGCCCATTTCTCCCTCTCTGGCTTTACTCATCCTTCCTCACTGTCCCATCCCCAAATCTGGAACTTTGTAATCTGGTTTACCTCTTTGCACCTGACACTATCTGTTTCCACTTCTGTGGGTTGGGCCTTCAGTAATTTACTTGAGTTTTTACCTTACATAAGATTGAAGTGTATCTTACATAAGGTTGGGTTGCCTGGGGCAACCCATCAATTCTGAAGCCAAGTCCTGAAGGAGCCCCCATCAAATTAACAAGCTGGCTATGTCTGCTGCAAAGAGTAATACATCTTTTCATGCTTTTGTCTGACATTTAGTCAGAACAGACACACATCTTCATTGATCTTTAATAAAATGAGACCCTAAAAAAATGAAAATTATTTTCCATTTCTACCAACCAGCAGTGTATTATTTTGTATTGTAAGCTCCATAATTTAGAATACTCAAATAATAGGAATCTATTTCAATAACAAATTCATCCAGTTATTAGAAAGACAAAAGGGATGCACTTTTAAATAAAGATGCGACAGGTTTAGAAACCAATAGAAATCATCAGAAATTTGAAGAAAAAAATATATTTTCTTCTCTCAGTTAGCAATTAGACAGCTGTATTTTGCATAAGCTAAAATTGATACCAGGAATACTGTGCTCACGTTGCTTGAGCTAGAAATAGAATTGAATATAAGTTAGGGTGAAAAGATTCTTCCTGAATGCCCATAAGACCTTCTCACCCATATCTGGCCCATGTTTCTATATTGATGGCTAAGTGAATTTTTTCCCTTTATTGTAAACTGCTTGTCTGGCTTTGTTTTTCTTTCTTTCTCTCTTTCTTTCTTTCTTTTTCTTTCTTTCTCTTTTTTCTTTCTTTCCTTTCCTCTTTCTTTCTTTTTTTTCTTTCTCTTTTTTCTTTCTTTCTTTTCTTTCTTTCCTTTCCTCTTTCTTTCTTTCTTTTCTCCTTCTTTCTCTTTCCCTTCCTTCTTCCTTCTTTCTTTCCTCCTTTTTCCCTCTTCTTTTTTGCTCTTTCTTTCTTCTTTTCTTCTTTGCTTTTACCTTTTCCTTAAATAAGACAAATTTTTAATTGACAAAAAAAAGTTAGTATTTAAAGCAGGTAAAATGAGAAAGGAGGTATATAAAGAAGTAGAGAAAGAGAACTACATGACTTGAATTCATGGATATTTCCTTAGACCTTTCCAACTCTCTAATCATCTGTTTAGCTTTTTACTTATCAATATGGCCATGCTTTCTAAATAAAATATGTAGGGACCAAGTTAATCTAAATAATAACCTTTAAATTACAATCTTTGCATTCTTTTAATACACTGAAGTAGTTTAGCTCATGTTTTACTAATCTCCCTGAAAAAAAGATGATCATTTGTCTTTGGAATCAATTAGTAAATAAAGGTACTTTTTGTAGCAATTGGCAATACTCTCTAGAACTAACATTTGATATTATGCCCTGATAAAAAGAAGGTATCAAGATCAGCATTATTTAATTTATATGGTAAATTTTTAGACAAATGAAGAGTGATAAGGAGTACTTATGTTGTTTGGCTTTCATTTCATGAGCTATTTTGGAAAAAAGTGAATGCATAAATAGAGAAATAATAGCATTTTCTGCCTTCTGAATTAGCTCATATTTTGTAGGAAGATAAGACTGTGATGAGCAATTGGGGGTCTGTATCATGCATTAACGCTAAATCACTCTGAAATCTTGCGGAAACATACACACAGTATGTTGTATGACAAAACGTCCATTAGCATTTTATTGTTAAAATGATACAGCAATTACTCATGCATTCTCAAAGTCCTTTGAGTCGCTCCATTTTGAGCAATGTCTTAATAATATATGTAATAGCATTTTACCTGTGGTAGTAATATTATTGATCTTACACCATTAACGTTAGCAGCATTTTTTAAGACCCATTACCTGATTGTATAGTAGCCCTGCCTGGCAAAAGCACATCACTTTCTCTGCTAAAGTTTGGCAGACAACAACACAAAAAAAGCAATTTTACCTGCTACAGTGTCTGTCTGCTTGCTTGATAATGTCAATCAATAAGTGAATTCACTTTTCTACAGTCTCTGGTAAACAAGATGTCCGCTCCATTTCAGATGCAAACAAAAAGAAAAGAGCCAAGATATGGGCTGGAGGGGCGGTCAAATACAAATGTTTTGGGGGCATTTGGGTAAGATTGGGGGGTCAGGTGGGGAGTGAAGATAGTAAAAATTATATCCTCTAAAGAAAACATTGACTGAATTACCCGTGGCAACAGCAGTATGGTAGCCTGGAAAAAATCTTAACAGAGATAGAAGGTTTATTTCTTTCTTAATAGAGTTATGATAGAAAGCCATTTGAATTGAAATACATTTTAAAATATTCAGAGAGAAAATAAACCATTTTACCTCGATAACCAGCTTTCTATCACTTCATCACCCACGTACTATGTATCCTTTTCTTTTCTTTTTATTATTATTATTATTATTATACTTTAAGTTCTAGGGTACATGTGCATAACGTGCAGGTTTGTTACATATGTATACTTGTGCCATGTTGGTGTGCGGCAGCAAAAGCTGAAATTGACAAATGGGATCTAATTAAACTAAAGAGCTTCTGCACAGCAAAAGAAACTACCATCAGAGTGAACAGGCAACCTACAGAATGGGAGAAAATTTTTGCAATCTACTCATCTGACAAAGGGCTAATATCCAGAACCCACAAAGAACTCAAACAAATTTACAAGAAAAAAACAAACAACCCCATCAAAAAGTGGGCAAAGGATATGAACAGACATTTCTCAAAAGAAGACATTCATACAGCCAACAGACACATGAAAAAATGCTATGTATCTTATATCTGCCTAGTGAATACGGGGCATTGGGAAGACAGTTGCTATTTTAAAGAAACATTGGGATAATTTAGGGCAATTTTTTAAAAAGTGCAAAGAATTGTAAGGCACTTTAATATAACTATAGAGCCAAGCAGAAACATGAGTAGTAATCCTCACCAAACATGCACATTGGATCTGAGTATGAGTAGACAGAGTTAGGCTCATGACATGTGTCTGCTCAGATCCCCAATCTAGAGTTTGTATGAATGCATGGAGAAGTTGGGTTTTGATGAAACTATTTTAATGTACATTTTTTTAAAAAGCAATATCTTTTTAAAATCTCTCGCACTAATAATTTTGGATGTCATAGAGTCAACATCTCCATCTCTTTCCTTGAAGACAGACACTCTCCTTTGATTTCTTCCTTACACAGTTGTGTTCTACAAATTTGGTTTTTCTTTTTCTAAAGTATTTAAGATATCTGAGGGTCCCCAAAAAGTAAATGAAAGACATGTTAAAAAGAAAATAAATACAAAGGCAGGTTCATATGGTCACAAAATTCTTTAACCAAATTTATCACAATGATAATTATATATGTTAACCACTTTTAGAGAATAATATGTGATAGGCACCAGGCTAAGCCTGGAAGCTTTAAAGGTCCTGTCAAGAAAACAGATGGAACACTCAAAAGGGCTTATCTAAAAATAAAGCAAGAACTGTTTACAAAAGCTGAAGGAATTTAAACATTTGGAAGAACGAACAAGGAATGGTAAGACATGAAAGGGCTGCCATGGTGAGAAGTCTTTAACACCCCTGAGACTGGAGAACAAAGGTTGCAGGTATTGGAGGCCAATGTGAGCTAGAGTGATGAATAGATGCTGCCCTTCAGGAGTCTTAGCCTCAGATGAACTCAAACACTGCCAGTGAAAAATAAGCTGACCTCCCTTTCCTCCTTCTCTACCATGTCCTGTAGGTGCTTTGCATTACTGGACTCAACAAGAAGTAAAGGGCACAGGCGGCACATACTATGCAATTGTACAGGTCAGTCTGCTGGTACATGGGAGTAGTGAAAGGAAGGGCAGAGAATCTACTGTATATATTTAGGGGAAATGGAGAATAACCTGCATGATGTTTCATGCCAGTTAAATCCTACCACACTCATAAAATTGCCCTGTATTACAGTTGAAAATCATCTTGACCCAGAGTAGAAGAGTGACAGCCAAGATCGTCGAACTAGTAATTGGTAGTGATGGGCTCAATCACAGCTCTGTTCGATCTCATCACCACACATACACTCCCACAGCCCCACAAAATGTTTCTATTTAAAAAACTAAAAGGGATTGGAGAAACTTCAATTGGACAGAAAATATTCATTGGGTTTGAGAAAGTTTTGGAATAAAGAACTTTACAGTTCATAAACATTTTGAACAGTATTGCAATTGATTTTCACAGCAACACAATTGTCAAGTTAGGAAAGGAATTTTATTTCCATTTGTAGACAAGGAACTTCAACTCAAAAAGGCCCAGGGGTTTGTTTCCAGTCATACGATCGATGCTAGCAGTTGCACTCAAATCCAGGGTGCCTAAGCTTTAGTCCAGTGCTTCTACCTTAACCACAACCACACACCGTATTATACTATTCAACATGGCTTGTGCATCAAAAGAGGTAGCATTTTATACTCATTACATTAATCTTATGTAGTTATTGCAAATAAATAAATAAATAAATAAATAAAATAGCACACCCATCCCACTGGAGTTGTTTCAAACAGTTGCAAATTCTGTTTTTACAATGTTTATGTGTTTTGATTTGTGGACAATTCCTTGGCCTAAAAAAGAAAATATTAATACATTATTTACTGAACCCATAGTACAACTGGTGATGACCTTTTGAAAACCTGAGATAAGCTGATGAGAGCAGCTCCATGCAAAATAATAAAGGTCATTAACATTTAATTATTTAATTTTCATAATGCAGATGTCAAATAAAGTCTACTTAGTAAAGTGTGAATTTTGAAAAAGGGAAGATGACACCATGAATTATATCAGTTGAACTGCCACAGTGCATTTCGGTAAATATTCTCTACATTATACAAAATCTGAGGATTATTTCCCCCAACAAGCAGGAGCTCGAATGAAGAAAATGGCAGTCAGGTTCTGTGCTTCCATATGTGAAACCCTCAATCTCGCCTCCATCCTGTATCTGACCCAGGTGCACCGTGAGAATACAAACAGCCCCACTATGTTAAGTGAAATATTGCTGTATAATAAACCATATTTAATGATTTTAAATAATGATGTTTCATTGTTTCTCACAATTCTATAGATTGACTGGATTTAGCTGGGCAGTCCTTCACTAATTGACACTCTATTTGGAATGACTCTGCGGGTCTGTGACATTCAAGATGACTTTACTCACTTGTCTGGGACATGGTTGCTGGTAGCCAGCTGGGAAGCCATGACTTTTTGTTTATGTGACTTCTGTTTCCACACGACTTCTCATCATTCAGTAGAGAAACCTTAGTTTCTTTACACGGTGGTTGAGTTCCAAGACAGCAAAAACTCAGTTCTTATGGCCTAATCCCAGAACTGGCATGATGTCACTTTGGTCACATTCTATTGACCAAACAAGTTCTAAGACCAGACATAAACTCATCTCTTGAAGGGAGGAGAGCCATAGCCAAGTATGGATGGGAGGATTGTGGTTGGCCATCTTTAGAGACTATCTTCCATTCCTATCCTGGCCTAAATTTCAAATCTAAGCAAAGGGTAGAGTTTAAATAGAATTCATAGGTTGAGAAATAGAAATACTTTTGGCAAAAGAACAAGATATCATGTAATCCAGGGCAAAACGTTTTTGTGATTAAAGTAATATGACTTGTTAGAGAGATTCAAAGATGAGACCTGGAAAACATGCCTGACTTGAAATTATCCGGCCTATTATACCTTGATATCTATGAGTCAGAAAATGTATTGAACATGTTCAGCCTAATCCTTTTTTTGCTACTATTAGGACTTATGACTATGCTTGTCATCACAAGCATTCGTACTTCACAAGTATTCGTACTTCACAAGGGGAAGAATAAGTTTGTAACATTTATTGATCAAATGTTTTGTGTCACACAATTTCATATATGTTAGCTTATTTAATATTCATGGTAACTTAATGAAGTATCAGTATACTCCATTTGTTTGTTCAAATTTTTTATAATTCAGAGTTTATTATATTCTAAGCATTATTTTGGGCATAAAAATATGGCAAATAACAAAATAGACAACAATTCAATCTTCCCGAAGCCCACATACAAGTGAAGAGTAAGAATTATTTTAATGTTATTTTAATGTCTGTTAATTGGCAATCAATATGGTAAATAAAATGTACACATTGAACAAATTCTATAGGATTTCACATTTTTCAGGATGATTACATTGTACGTTATTCCTGATGAACATAAAAGATATTTGATGAGGTGATATTTGATTATAGTTTGATTTTTCAAAATTAATGAAGCCAAATGCTTTTATCTCACCATTAACCCCCTGTTTGATGCCTACCCTTATAATAAAAATACTGACATTTTTAAGATTAATTTCTCCAGAGTCATTTGTATATCTGTACAAGCTAATAAAATTTGTAACTTCACCTTTTTACAGAATAAATAAACGTTATAACATAAAACGATATACTCTTCTTTACCCTTGGATTATACAGAGATATGCTTTACTCTTTTCAAGAAATACATAGTGTACCATGACACAAATGTTTCATAAGCTGTGTAACTAGTTGGTAAAATGAAATTTTAGCTGAAATCTTAAGAAAGTGACAGAATACGATATGTGAATACATGAGCAAGAAATAATTCTTTTAAAAGTATAAACAGCAAGCACATGTTTTCTGAGTCAGAATCGATGGTAAGAAGAATACCAAGAAGAGCCATAAGATTAATACAGAGCATTAATGCAGAGTTATAAGAAATGCTGTTATCCCGGGAACTAGGGACAGAACCGGTTGATCTTGTAGTTTATTTTGGATTTTATTGTGACAAAATAAACACCCACTAGAGAGTTTTGAATATATAACTAACATGCTAGGGTTTACAATTTAAAAGTATTACACTGGGAGTGGGGGGCAAATTGGCAGAATAGAGGGCTTCACCAATCATCCCCCTAGCAAGGACACCAGTTTAACAACTATCTACACAGAAAAAAGTACCTTCATAAGAACCAGAAATCAGGCGAGCTGTCCTAGTTACTGGTTTTAACTTCGTATCATTGAAAGAAACATGGAAGAGCTAGAAAAAAAAAGTCTTGGATTGCCAAAGCCATCCCTTCCCCATCCTCTGGCAGTGACGGTGCTGTGCAGAGAGTGTCTCTGGGTGCTGGGGAGGGGAGATCACAGCAATTATGAGGCATTGAACTCACAGCTGTCCCGTTAGAGCAAAAAGGAAAACCAGACAAAACTCAGCTGACACACACCCATGGAGGTAGCATTCAAACTAGCCATAGCCAGAAGTTAATCACCAATTCCAGCAGTTGGAACTTAAGTTGGGATTAAGTGCTTTATGCTCTAAATAAACTTAAAAGACAGTCTAGGCCCTAAGGACTGTAACTTAGAGGCAAGTCTTTCTGGGCCCAGAGACAGTGGACTGAGTGGAGCATGTGACCTACTCTGACACCAGCTAAGGCAGCTAAGGAAGGGCTGACATCACCCCTTCCCTAATTTCAGGCTGCAGAGCTCAGGACTCCAGAAGAGAACTATTCTTTCCACTTGAAGAGAGGGGAGGGAAGAGTTGGGAAGACTGTTTCTTCTGTCTTGGATACCAGCTTTGCCACAGCAGGATAGGGCACCATTCAGAACCCTGAGACTCCCCTCCAACCTCCCTGTTCTAGGCCCTAGCTCCCAGACATTTCCTGACACACTCTGGGCCAGAAGGAAACCAGCTGCTTTGAAGGAAAGGATCCGGTCTTGAAAGAACCCATTCATAATCTGCTAACTAAAGAGCCTTTGGGCCCTGAATAACCAGCAGCAGTATCAAGGTACTATACCAAGGGCCTTGCATGAGCCTCTGAGAATTTCTGGCTTCAGGTTAGACTCCACACAACACCAGCTGGGTGGCTACAGGGCAAAACTTCTTCTGCTTGAGAGAAGTAGAGGTAAAATTAGAGGAGACTTTATCTTGAACCTTAGGTACCAGCACAGCCACAGGTGGATAGAGTACCAAAAAGGCTCTTGGGGTCCCCGATTCCAGGACTTGTTTCTTGGACAGCATCTCTGAACCCGCCCAGGGTCAGAAGGCAGAAGGCAACCCATTGCCCTGAAAAGTGTGTCTCGGGCTAGGCAACATCCCCCCCAAGCTGACTGAAGAGACCCTGGGCCCTAATGGAGTATCAGCGATAGTATGGCAGAACACCCAGCGGTCTGTGGTGGCAGTGGCCATGGGGTGAGGCACTCTGCCTTTGGAAAGGTGAAGAAAGAGTGGGGAAGACTGTGTCTTATTGTATGAATGCCAGCTCAATCACAGTACAATAGAATACCAGGTTGCAGGTAGACTTCTAAGGATTTTAACCCTAATCTGTGACTCCCAGACAATACCTCTGGATCCACCCCAGGCCTGGAGGAACTCACCGCCCTGAAAGGCAAGACACAGACTTGGACTGCTTTGCCACCCAATGACTGCAAAGCCCCAGGACCTTAAGCAAACATAAGCAGTAGCCAGAGAGTGGTTATGGCAGGCCTTGGTCAAAACCCAGTGCTATGCTGGCTTCAAGTCTGACCCCGGACAGTCATAGCAGTGTTAGCCCCCGAGGTACTTGTGTCACGCTACCCCCAGTTTAAGTGGCTCAAAACAGAGAGATCCTCCGTTGTTTGAGATAAAGAAAGGGAAGAGAATAAGAGTTTCTGCCCGGAAATCTAAATAATTCTCCCAGAACTTGTCCAAGAATATCAAGGTGGTAACTCTGCAAGTCCGCAAGAACCACAGAGTTTCTTGGCTTGGGGTGTCCCCCAAAGCAGGTACACCTCATAACTCTCAAGTCCTTTTGAATATTGAGAAATCCTTTCCAAGAAGGATGAGTACAAATCAGCCCAGACTGAAGACTAAAATAAAAACCTAACTCTTCAATGACTAGACACTGACAAACATCTACAGGCATCAATACCATCGAAGAAAACATGATACTACCACATGAACTACATAAGGCACCAGGGACTAATCCTGGAGAAATAGAGATATATGACTTTCAGATAGAGAATTCAAAATAGCTGTTTTGAGGAAACTCAAAGAAATTCGGATAACACAGAAAGGAATTCAGAATTCTATCAGATAAATTTAACAAAGAGATTGAAATAATTAAAAAGAATCCAGCCGAAGTTTTGGAACTGAAAAATGTAATTAGCATGCTGGAGAATGCATCAAAGTCTTTTAATAGCAGAATTGATCCAGCAGAAGAAAGAATTAGTGAGCTTAAACACAAGCTATTTGAAAATATATAGTCAGAGGAGACAATTAAAAAAGAATAAAAAATGAGGTCTTAAAACATTCAAAAATATTGCAATAATATTAAGCATCTGCTTTGACCACAGTGAAATACAACTAGAAATTAATAACAAGAGGAATTTTAATAGCTGTACAAATACATGAAAATTAAACAACATGCTCTTCAATGACCAGTGAGTCAATAAAGAAATTAAAGAGAAAACTGAAAAATGTCTTGAAACAAATAATAATGGAAAAACAACATACTATGCTATGGGATACAGCAAAAGCAGTACTCAGAAGGAAGTTCATAGCTATAAGTGTCTGCATCAAAAACAGAAAAAAACTTAGAACAAACAATCTAATGATGTATCTTAAATAGCTATGAAAAGAAATCATAAAATCAGAGCAAAAATAAATGAAATAGAAATGAAGAAAACAACACAAAAGATCAATGAAATAAAAAGTTGATTTTTTGAAAAGTTAAACACAATTGACAAACCTTCAGCCAAAGAAAAAGAGAGAGAAGACATAAATAAATAAAACTGTATATGAAAAAGTAGACATTACAACTGATACTCCAGCAATTAAAAGGATCATTAGAGGATACTGTAAACACCTTTATGATAATATATTGGAAAACCTGAAAGAAGTGGACAAATTTGTAGACACGTACAACCTACTAAGATTGAACCAGGAAGAAGTTCAAAACACATGAACAGACGATAACAAATGATGAGATCAAAGCCATAACAAAAAGTTTCTCAGTAAAGAAAAGGGCAGGACTCAGTGGCTTCACTGCTGAATTCTACCAAACATTTAAAGAAAATTAATACCAATCCCACTCAAACTACTCTGAAAAATAGAGGTGGGGGGAAACTTCCATATTCATTGTGTGAGGTCAGTATTGCCTTGACATCAAAATCATACAGACACATCAAAAAAAAGAAAACTAAAGACCATTATCTCTGATGAATATTGACGCAAAAATCTTCAACAAAATACTAGCAAACTGAATTCAGCAATACATTAGAAAGATCATTTGTCATGGCCAAGTAAAATTTATAATCCCTGGGATACAAGGATGGTTCGAAATATGCAAATCAATCAATGTGATACATAATGTCAACAGAATAAATGATAAAAACTGTATGATTTTTTCAATTGATGCTGAAAAAACATTTAATAGAATTTAATATCCCTTTATGATAAAAATCCTCAATAAACTGTGTATAGAATGAACATATATCAACATAATAAAAGCCATATGCAACAGAACCACAGCTAGTATTATATTAAATGGGGGAAAAACTGAAAGCCTTTCCTCTAAGACCTGGAACACAATAAGGGTTTATTTTATTTTTATTTTTTAGAAGGAATCTCTGTCACCCAGGCTGGAGTGCAGTGGCATCAACTCGGCTTACTGCAACTTTTGCCTCCGGGGCTCAAGCAATCCTCACACCTCAGCTTCCCAATAGCTGGGACCACAGGTGCCACCTGGCTAATTTTTTATACTTTTGGTAGAGATGGGGTGATTGTCAGTAGTTATAAGGTTAAGATAATGGGATATAAAATAGAATTCGCAAGCCTCATGATGGTATTTGCAAGCCTCATGTTGCCCAGGCTGGTCTTGAACTCCTGAGCTCAAGTGATACACCTGCCTCCGCCTCCCAAAGTGCTGGGATTATAGGCATGAGCCACTTTGCCCAGCCAGGATGTCCACTTTCACCACTGCTTTTCAAGATAGTACTGGAAGTCCTAGCTAAGTAAATCAGATAAGAGAAAGAAATAAAAGGCATCCATATTGAAAAAGAGGAATTCTGTTACGTTAACAGAATTAAGTGCAAAAGAATATGATCATTTATATAGATGCAAGAAAGTCATTTGACAATATTCAATATCTTTTTATGAAAAAACTCTCAACAAATTAAGTATAGAGGGTACATACATCAACACAATAAAATCCAGATATGAAAAATCCATAGCTAATATGATATTGAATGGGGGAAATTTGAAAACTTTCACCCTAAGGTCTGGAGCAAGACAAGGGTGCTTCTTTTTACCACTTTCATTCAAAATAAAAGGTATCCAACTTGGAAAGGAGAAAGTCAAACTGTTCCTGTTTGTAGGTGACATAATCATATACATAGAAAACCATAAAGACGTCACAAAAATATTCAAACTAATAAACAAATTCAGTAAAGTTGTAGGACCACAAAGACAACATATAAAAATCAGTAGCATTTCCATATGCTAGTAGTGAACTAACTGAAAAATAGATCAAGGAAATAATTCTATTTACTATAGCTACACACACAAAAATATACCTAGGAATAAATTTAACCAAGAAGGTAAGAGATATCTTTTTTGAAAACTATGAAACATCGATGAAATAAATTGAAGAGGACACAAATAAATGGAAGATATCACACGTCCATGAATTAGAAGAGTTAATATTGTTTAAATGTCCATACTACCCAAAGTGACCTACAGATTCAATGTAATCCCTACGAAAATACAAATGTCAATCTTTTCAGAAATGAAAAAATCTAAAATTTGTATAAAGCCACAAAAGAACTGAACAGAAACCAATGTGACCTACAGATTAAATGCAATCCCTACTAAAATACAAATGTCAATCTTCTCAGAAATTAAAAAAAAATCTAAAATTTGTATAAAGTCGTGAAAGAACCAAAATAGCAAAACAACAACAACAAAAAACAAACAAACAAACAAAAAAAAAACTTGGGGAAAAAAAACAAAAACCTGGAGGCATCACATTACCCAACCTCAAAATATACTACAAAGCTATAGTAACAAAAATGCCATGGTATTGGCATAAAAACTGACACATAGACCAATGAAACAGAATTGAAAGCCCAGAAATAAATCCATGTATTTACAGCTGATTGATTTTTGAAAAACTTGCTAATAACACACATTAAGGAAAGGGCAGTATCTTCAATAAACAGTGCTGAGAAAAGTGGAGGTCCACATGCAGAACAATGAAATATCCCGTTCACAGTGTATACAAATAAACTCAAAATGTATTAAAAGATAAATGTAAGACCTAACGCTATGAAATTACTAGAAGAAAACATGGGGAAAATTCTTCTTGACATTAGAAATGGTAATCACTTTTTGGATATGACTTCAAAAGCACAGGCAACTAAAACAAAAATAGACAGAATGATATCAAATTAAAAAGCATGTTTTAGCAAAAGAAAAAATCAACAGAGTGAAAAGACAACCTACAGAACAGGAGAAAATATTTACAAATTGTACATCTGCCAAGGGATTAATTCCCAGAATACATAAGAAACACTAAGAATTCAAGAGCAACATTTAAAAAAAAAATCCAACGAGAAAATGAAAAATGCCAAATCAGCTCAATAAATGTTTCTCAAAAGAAGACATACATACAGCAAACAGATGTATAAAAAACGGCCAACATCACTAATCATTAGGGAAACACAAATCAAACCCACTATGAGATATTACCTTAGTCCAGTTAGAATGGCTATTGTCAAAAAGACAAAAGGTAAGAAGTGTTGGTGAAGATGTGAAGAAAAAGAAACCTTTATATCCTGTTGTTGGAAATGTAAATTAGTACAATCATTATGCAAAATAGTATAAAAGTTCCTTGAAAAATTAAAATAGTACCACCATATGTTCTATCAATGCCACTACTGAGTAAATATCCAAAGGAAATGAAATCAGCTTGTGGAAGAGATATCTGCACTTCCACGTTTAATCAAGGACTATTCACAATAGCCAAATATGGAATCAACCTAAGTGTCTATTAATGGATGAGCAGATAAAGAAAATGTAATATATATACATAATGGAATACTATTAATCCATGAAAAATGATGAAATTTTGTCATTTGTGACAATATGGATGAGCCTGGAAGACCTTAAGTGAAATAAGCCATACACAGAAAGAAAAATGTCTTTTTTACCCTTGTGTGGATTCTAAAAAGTTGACCTCAAAGAAGTAGAGAATAGAACAATAATTACCAGAGAGTGGTGAGGGGCACAGAAAGAGAGAAATGGGAATAGACTGATAGATTGCCCAACACATCTAAAGTTACAATTACATAGGAGGAATTAGTTCCAGGTGTCTTATTGCACAATAGGGTGACTATAATTAACAATGATACATCAAATATGTCGAAATAGCTAGAAGAGAGGATTTTGAATGTTTTCACTACAAAGTAATGATAAATGTTTCAGGTGATGGATATCCCAATTATTCTGATTTGATCATTACACAATGCGTATATGTAAGGAAATGTCACATTATACCCCGTAAATATGTACAATTATTATGTCAGGTAAAATTTAAAACATATTTTCACACATATTAAAAATATTTTATAAATATATAAATAAATTTAATTGTGCAATACTTTATAACAAAATGCACATAAACTGAGATAAAATGTATTAAGCTGTTAATAATTAATCTCTAAAAATTATATTATGAATAATTCGTATTTTTCTCCTTATATATGTATCTACTTTTCCAAATTATTTACTATTTTTAACCATATAGCAAACATTATTTTTAAAGTGCAATAAGTAAAAAGACTCATTTTCTAAAGGACATAAGAAAATGTTAATTCATATTAAAATGATACCATATCTCTCTTTTTCATGCTGGTGAAATTCCAAGAACACAGATACAGGAATATACTAGTTCTACAAGGGGAAATAAAGTCAAATTGCTTTGCAGAAGGGTTCTATGTTTCTTTAGTATAAAAAGTTACAATAAAATTATGTGAAATAAAGGAGAAAACCTTCAGACCATTCATATTCCTAGACCAATTTGAAAAGGTTACAAAAGTCATGCACAAAGATTTCTATTGTGCCATTAGCTAAAAATGCAAATAAATTAAGAAGAGATGATAAATAACAGCATGATTATTATTCCTTATTAATAGATACTCCTTATTGTAAGGTACTTTTGAATACTAAAAATATACTAAACCCATATTTTAATATATTTATTTGAAACATTTCTCAGAAAAGCGGATTATTTTATATTTTCATCTTCACTCCAAGTTCTTTACATAAAAAAAAAAAATGTCTGTATCTCTTGGTTTAGTCTGGGACTCATTGGCAATGGAGTAGAAGGGGCAGTGGCCCTACCTTCTCTCCATTCTTAGAGAATCAGACCTATGTCAGGCTGCTGCTGAAAGCAGTGTTGGGCTGGGATCTAGCAGAGAATTATGCCTTATTGCTGGTCTTTTTTATTATGAACCAACAATGAGAAAAACGATATTCAACGAGAAATACTTTTAGCGTGGATATCAACCAGTCTGAGAATGGATGTTAGGCCCATAGGGAAGCATAGGAAATGAGCAGCTACTAACATTTGAAATCCTTTGCTATCCCATGCAAAGTTGCATTTGGGTACAACCTCTCTCACTTACGTGAAGTGAGGAAAAACGTGGGACATTGTAGTGCTTCCTGCTGGTAGCAGGGAGTGATCATTTCCAATCTGTAGAAAGCTCCTTGGGTTAGTCATCAAACAGTACCACTTATCTCCACAGAAATTTTCATGGCTCATTGTAAAAAAAAAAATTAAATGAAGACTAAATCAAATGCAAGATAACAGCATCAAAAGAGAAGATCAATATTAAGGACATGGAATCTTTGGACAACACTTTAGACCAAATAGACCTAACAGACAAATACAGAACATTGTACCCAACAGCAGCAGAATACACTTTCTCATCTAGTGCACATTGAACAGTCTTCACCTGTTTGGTCACACAACCAATCTTAAGAAATTTAAGAAGGTTGAAATCACACCACATATATTTTTCAAATGCAATGGCATGAAAATAGAAATTAATGACAAGGATATCTGAAAAATGAACAAATGTGGAAATGAAGCAATGCACTTTTGAACAGCCAATGGGTAATAGAAATGAAAAGAGAGTTTAGAAATTAGAAACTATCATGAGACCAATGAAAATAAACACACAACATATTAAAACTCCAGGCATGAGGCAAAATTATAACTAAGGGGGAAGTTTACAGTGAAAAGCCTTTTACTTATATTTTTGAAAAACTGAAATAACCAAACTTTACATCTTAAGGAACTAGAAAACAAACATATGATAAAAACCTTATCATCACTGGTCATTAGAGAAATGCAAATGAAAACCACAATACATACCATCTCACGCCAGTTAGAACTACGATCATTAAAAAGTCAGGAAACAACAGATGCTGGAGACGATGTGGAGAAATAGGAACGCTTTTACACTCTTGGTGGGTGTAAAAATTAGTTCAACTATTGTGGAAGACAGTGGTGATTCCTCAAGGATCTAGAACCAGAAATACCATTTGACCCAGCAATCCCATTACTGGGAATATACCCAAAGGATTATAAATCACTCTACTATAAAGACACATCCACACATATGTTTATTGCAGCACTATTCGCAATAGCAAAGACTTGGAATTCCCATCCAAATCCCCATCAGTGATAGACTGGATAAAGAAAATGTGGCACATATACATCATGGAATACTCTGCAGCCATTAAAAAGATGAGTTCATGTCCTTTGCAGGGACATGGACAAAGCTGGAAACCATCATTCTCAGAAAATTAGCACAAGAACAGAAAACCAAACCCCTCATGTTCTCACTCATAAGTGGGAGTAGAACGAGGAGAACACATGGGCACAGGGAAGGGAATATCACACTCTGTGGCCTGTCGGGGGGTAAGGTGCTAGGGGAAGGATAGCATTAGGAGAAATACCTAATGTAGGTGACGGGTTGATGGGTGCAGCAGTTATGTGTTCCTTAGAAAAATTAAAAAGCAAGATAGTATTGCTATTTTTGTTGTTGCTGTTATGGTTTTGCTATTGTTAAGTGACAGGTTCTCTTTGAAGAGTTTTAAATACCGTTTTCTCAGTTAATCCCCACATCAGCACTAACACAAAAGTAGAGATGAGAAGATTAAACTTAGAAAGACTATGCACAGTTCCCAAAGCTATAATTCTAAGAAGACTAAAAGCTAGATTTCTAACTCAGTTCATCTGATGCCATAGCCCTCATTCTTTTTTTTTTTTTTTTTTTTTTTCTTTGAGACAGGGTCTTGCTCTGTCACCCAGGCTGGAGTGCAGTGGTGCAATCTTGCAGAGTCCTCTAATTTTTAACAGCAGTGTTCTATCATGTTACCTGCAATCTCTAATATGAAAGTATAAATATTTCTTGTCAAATGAAAAGAATATGGACTTTCATGCAAAAATCAAATGAATACAGATATTTTCTGTGTAAAACACTGAGGAGAGTAGTGAAAGATGGAAAGCCAAAGATGAAAAGTGGCAATGTAAAAGAATAATGGGATTACATATCCAAAGAACTACGAGAACTTTTTCAGCCTGGCAGTTGGTAAATATTCAAAAGTAACCATGCATCATGCCGCACATCCACTTACAATGTAAATACCCAACATAAATAAATAAATCCCTATCATTATTAAATCACAATGATCAGCATGATTCTAGTAAATCTTAACAATAAAATGAATCAAATGAGTGTCTCTGATTAATAAATCTATAATTAAATAATAGAATCCTCCTCTAAAGTACTCTTATATCATATATTTTTATTGAGGGATTTTTCAAATGCTTGAAGATGTGTTTCTCCACAGTCCCTCTGGAAAGCATGACAGATTCATACATATGTATCTATTTTTCTCTTTTTCCTTGGCATGAAGAGAGAATAAAATTTCTTCTGACTGCATAATTCTTTATTTTAGGATCTGCACTTAAAAAGTACCTGCTATACAAGTCTGCATATTTCATTGTATTTAAATTCTTGGAACATCAATTTCTTCATCTGCAAAGCAAGGTTGATATTTCTCATAGCCGCATTGATTCTTTCAGTTATTTCAAAATAGAGTTTGAGGAGCAACTATGGGAGAGACATTCTTTTCATACTAAGTAAGACAAGTGAGGTCTCTGCCTGCTTGGGATTTATATTTTATTAGGAACAGACAGGCTTCCTTGTTTTTACATTTTTTAAATATCACTTTATAATTTGGTGTTTGATATCCAATGGTAAAAGAGCTATTCACATAATTGAAATATATTGAAGTGACAAAGAGTGACTGAGTGAATAGGGGACTACTCTAGACCAGGTGGCCCAAGAAGAATTCTATAGGGGCTATAATTTAAAGCAAGATCTTAATGATAAGAAGACATCAACCAAGCAGTGTTAGGGAAAATTCCATTCCAGGAGGAAGGAAGAGCTAATAGGTCTTGAGCAAAAACCAGTTAACAAGAGAATAAAGTCTGAAGCCTGGTGAGTGTAGGGCAAAGAACTGAGAAGATACTGGGGAAATATATGCAACATGCAATACATATAATTTTGTTTTGGTCAAGGTAAGGGGTTTATATTTTAGTGTAAATATTGTGAAAAGCCATTGGATGACTTTTAGCAGAATTCAAAATCTACAATAATTTACTTGCACCAGTCATAGTCATTTTTTACATTTGCTCTCTGATACTTATCTTGCACTTTCTGTCCTGGGGTGTACGGAGAGGGTGCCTTGAGAACTACACTTTCTAGATGCCCTTGTCAATTGATTTCCAATTAGTTCTGCACAGTGGAAGGCGCGGACGGGAGTTTGGAGTGTCAGGCAAGGCGGAAAGCCTGCATAGCTCCTCTCTTCCTCTATGCTGAGTAGAATATCCTTCAGAAGTGACTGCAATCCTTCAATTGCATACAGACCAGCCCCTTTCTCCATTGTCGCATTGATGCCAAATGTCTTCTGCTACTCAACTCGGGTCACTTCACCTTCTCTTTTTGTCCCCACAAGCTGTAAAGATAATAGGGGCTGCCTGTTGGTGTTAATCTCTTGGTTGTCTCATTGATTCATTTTATCCTTTCCATCTTTCTAATTCCTTTGTAGAGAGGATTGAATATTAAATACTCTCTGTTGATCTAGTGTAGATTATCTTTCCTGAATGTTTCATTTCTCATGGTCAAGACAAGTAAGCATGAAGATAGTAAAATCTTATTTTCTTGAGAATCTACGGCATACTTTTAGAGTCTTTGCTCTTAATTTACTATTAACTTGGTGACAGCAGTGTTTACAAATTGTTCGTTTTCTCATTTATTTCCTCAACCAGAATTTTTGGTCTTCAGAAGCATACTTTTAGGTATCTATCTCTGTGTCCCTAGAACCTAACTAAGTGCCATTCAACAATCAGATATTGATAATTGAATGACTTGTCATATTGTGACTCCCAAGAATTTCTAATTATTAGACCAGATGTCTGGTATAGCCATCTACTTTTGAAACTGTTTCTGACAACATGAAGCCCTTGCCAAGTGTCTGTCTACATCAGACAAAGACACAGAAGTTCTCTTCCTCAACCCCAATGGGAAGTCTGATTACTTGCTGCTTTGAACAAATTCCTGAGTCCAGAGACTCAATTATTGTGTGTCATTTAACATATTAAACTCCTCCATTCCCCATTGTTGAAAATCACACACCTATTGAATACAAGAATACAAGGAAATAGCAAATATTAATACTTCTGTTAATGAATCAAATGTGTCCCTTCAAAATCTGTATGCTGAAGTCCTAAATGCCAGTGGGACGGTATTAGGAGGTGGAGCCACTGGGAGATAATTAGGCTCAGATAAGATGATGAAGGTGAAGCCCCCATGATGAGATTAGTACTCTTAAAAGAAGATGGAGAAATACCAGAGCTCCCTTTCTCCCGTGTGAGGGTCCAGTGAGAACTTGGCCATCCATAAGCCAGGAAGCAGACTCTAACCAAGAACTGAATCTACCAGTATCTTAGTATTGAATGATCCAACATCCAAAACTGTGAGAAATAAATATCTGTTGTTTAAGTGTCCCAATGTATGGTATTTTTGTTAGAGCATCCCCAAACTAAGATTCTCTAAAATTTGGTTTGGACACAGCGCTATGCCTTAAAATGTTTTGGTTAAGCTTAAATTGTTGGAAAGAATATCACAATGATCAACAGTGCAGATAGATCTGAACTGGCAATGCAAGAAGAGGTAGGTGCATCTACGGTTCATGGAGAGTGTTTTAAGCATCTGTGATGATAATAACACTAATTTCAACATTTGCTACCACTTGGGAAAATATTTTATGCTAAAGATAATGTTAATAGCTATGTGTCTATTAGATATTCAGCCCACAATGTTTTATAAACTTGCTAGTTTCATGAGACAATTATTGAAAGTTAACTATAATAGAAAATTGTTTTACAGCAAGTTATAGATGGTTTAGAGAGACTTATTTCCAACATGTTTTGGCTTTCATTTTTTGGATACTTTCTATAGTTTATAGATCAAACTTGGATCTAGTTTATCCAAACATTATTTCAAGCTGTGTATAAATATTTGATATCAATATTCTAAAACAACATAGATGGTGCTTGTATAAATTTTTAAAAGAAATTTTGGTTTATAAAACAAGCTCAAGTGCAGATTTTTCCTCCTGAAATAGAGATAATGCCTTCTTGAAGACAGAACTCAATTGAGAGAGAGAGAAAGACAGAGAAAAAGAGGCAGAGAGAGACAGAGGTGGGGAGAAAGGGAGATAATATATTCATCATTTTATTATGGTTAATATTACATTAGATTTAACCAATATATATTTATAATTATTAATATACAATATGACTGATAGAGTCAATGCAAGCAAACTAAATCCATGGGCATATTTTGATAGAGGATAGCCTGAGGGAAACATTCTTATACTTGTAGGATTGGTTCATAGATACTGCAAAATGAGACTACATTTAACCAATTTAGTAATGATTTCTCTCTTTTTTGTCTTTGTCTTTCTCTGCTTCTGTGTTTGTCCCTTTCTAGTCTTCCAAAACTTCTTCTGCAATACTTGTTTTACCTAAAAAGTAAAAATAGACTATTAACTTCAACAATTATAGTTCCTCAACTCCTCCAACATAGTTAAGGCTTTTCCAAATTACAGACCAAGACATACTCTCTAATTAAATACTAATTGACTTTGACAACTGCAAGTCAGCAAACACAGATGCCTCAAACTTGTGACTTACTATATTCAACAAAACGGTGATCGCCACCTTTTAAACACATTAGTCACAGAGCATTTTCCCTTTAATTGTGAAATATCAAGTCAACAGGAAGTGCTTATATTAAAACACCAGCATAGATTTTAAAACTTCTCAAGGAGATGAACACTCAAGCCATTAAAGACAAAATGCCCTATCAAAGTGAATGACAATAATAGCTTGGTACATCCATTAGTACATTAATACTATATGAAGCCATTACATTGTTTCCATATATCTATTAATACTCTGTTTCCATATATCTATTAATATAATTAGTGATAATAGGGAAAACATTAAATATTTTGAAACTTGCAAAAAGAAAATTTAAGAAGAGCGTTTTTGAGAATTAGCGTGGTATTTTCTCCACCTCTTCTTGTCCAATGGCAATAACAAGACATTGGCCAGGGACTACCATCTCAAAGATGCATATAACTATTATTTGCACAATCAATCAAATATCCTGAAAGTTGAGCTGATAAACATATTGTCCAAGATTAGGGTTGTAGTTTTGGGATTAATGTTTGGGTTGGGTTTCCTTATCATCTTAATCATTTATTTTCATTGTAACTTGAAACTCCTTGAACTCCCATTTCTTATAAAACAAAGCAGATGATAACATCTGTCTCACTGAGTAATTATTACAATTTAAAACATCAATTTAGAGTTTGGCTCATTGCATAGAATGTTGGAAGCTCCTTCTATATCAACTTTTTGTAGTATTATTACCTTTTAAAGTTCACACAATGATTTCCAATGTAGACTTACATTTCCATTTTGTAGAAAAGGAGAACTGAATTTGGCCCATGGATACACAGTCCATAGGTATTTGGGGCTAGATTTTTAAAAGGGTCATTATCTGGTAGTTCACATATTGTCACAGTTAGCTACTTAGCACAATACCTGACAAAATTAACTTATAGCAACTTCAAAAACAGTAAAATAGCATCAATATTTTTATTGCTTCAACGTGTGTCTTTTTCTCTCTTTTGACTCCTGCCTTTTATAACAGTGTGTTAGATCGTGTGGGAAGGCAAAAGAAGAGAACAAAGGAGATGGAGACCCAGCAGACAAGGTATTTATACCAAGTGGCTGAGATCTGACAATAGTTTAATCTCTGATTTCAGTTTTATCAGAGATGTTAAAGCTGAAGAAGCTGTGCTGGATGTCAGATCAGTGAGGCGGATCTGTTGCTCTAAACCTGGTTTATGATCATTTGCCTCATTGGTGGTTTGGTTTCCTAAAGTGGAAAAATGGAGGGCTTTCCCTCTGTGCTTGATTTTGGCCCTTGTTCTTGACTTTGACCCAGTACTTACCACACTTCAGTTCTTGAAATTGTTTCAGTCTGACACTAAGAGAGTTGAAGGGCAAAGTGAGATTCAAGAACTGTCAAAGTCAGTCCAACATAAAAGGGCATTTTGGATTCTACTCCTCTAGTATTAGCCCACAACAGGTGTCCAATTTTGATTTTTCTATATCCTACTCCAGAGCCAGTGCACAAAAGTCAGACTTCTGTCTTCATTTTTACATGTTACTTGGTTTGACGACGAATGTCTTGCAGCATTGCACTCAATCAGAAATTGTTTATTTTTCTACACCCCTGCCAAAGGAAAACAAACAAACAAACAAAATAACCCTGAAGCACATCTGTATGTTTTTCTTTCCAAATTTGGAGAAGTTTAAAATAAATTAGAAAGGAAATATAACTGGTTGTAGCAGATGGTGATATTCCATTTTATTAGATGCATTTTTGCTCTTTTTCAGAACTAGGTAGATAATGTAATTCAGCAGGCAGTCTTAGGTAACTCAAAGAGTCAATATAGTCAAATCAACTCCTCAGCAAATCAATGTGTGACAACTGCTCTTTACTTATAAATTGTCTCCACACTTCATAAGGTACATCTTTGGCATAAAGCAAAAGGGAGTTTTGTGACGTAGTTAGATAACAATGTAGCTTCCAGGTATTTTCTTTTCATAATTGCAATTTAAATGTATGACTAGAAGCTGGCATTTTCTAGTTGTAAAGATGCTGCCTGGTGTCTTTCTGGCTTAGATATGTGAATCTGACCCCTGCTCCCCGCCACTCTTGTTCAGAATCCTTATCTTTCGTATGTGACCCTCTGAGGTAGCATGAGAAGAAAGTTCAGAGGAAAGGTCATATTCTGGGCAGACAGCTTGCATCTGTCTGAAAGGGAACTTCATTTGTTTCCACTTTATGATATTTTATTTGAAAAGGGGTGTTTAAGTGATATTTGCTTGCTTCTTGCTCTACTAGTGAGAAAAATTATAGACTGTAAACAGGTCAGTGGAAGCTCTCAAAGATTTTCTTCCTAAGAAATAGTTCCAAATTCTTTTATTTGAAAATAGTTCTCAAATTTTATTTTTCTTGATAAATAACAAGACTTTTTTTTCTGTTGTGAACCATAGCTTATTGATGAAATTACTAAATCAGTATTTCAATGGGATTTTTAAATAAATTTATGAATACAAATAAGACCAACTAACATGTTAGAAAATGGTAATTTAATGCCAAGTATTAAAGCAGACAAACTGAAATATAAATACTAATATATCATTGCTGATAGTACATCTTTACACAACCTTTCCAGAGAGCATTTGAGGAGTATTTGCCAAGTTTTAAGAGCACACAGCATTTATAGTAGCAATACTGTGGAAACATATTTATTTTATAAACATATTTTTTCATCTGTGACACTAAATGTATATGAATATTTATTGTGGTATTGTTTGTAATTTTATCTATAGATGAACATTTAGATTGTTTTTAAGTTTTCTACTATTTAAACAAAATATAGTACATTAAACAATAGTGTACTAAATGGCCTATAAAAATAATATCTATCTAGATGCACTGACAAATAAAGATGATTTCACACTTATAAAACCTAAAAAAGATAAAATTGTATAGGATGATGTCTTAAAAAGCACCCTGTTAAATTAAATTATTTGAGCTAAGTGTCTGATTCCATTTACTATTTATCTGATCATGTACAACTCATCCAATGTCTTTGAACCTCAGATTCTTCCTCTGTTTGTGTAACTCAGAATAATTACAGTAGGTAGGTTTTATATAACTTAGAAGATTTAACAGTGAAAAGTAGGATGAGAATGTGAAGGGGAATTTTCTTTCTTCTTATATAATAATTAAAATGCTAAAATTAAATATTTCTGAATTACAAGATTATGTTTATAATATTCAAAACAAAATTTACAAAAGGTACATTACACAACAAACAATTATTATACAGTGATATCTGATTGATTAATTAATTAATTAATATATAAACTATATTTCTAAAAACTTATCCATGTCAATAGAATTATTAAACACACTGGAATGTTTAGTTTCAATCCACCCTTTTGCTAAAGGCAATCTATGAAAAATCACTAAGTTATTCAAATACAATAGCATTCAGCTACCACAAGAAATGTACTATACAATTTTAGAGCCTAGGTTCATTAAGCAATGTGTGACATTTATATATGATAGATCCACTTTAATCTTAGGATTTTTTTTTTTTCACAGAGGCCTGAGATACTTCAGTTGCTTTCCTCAGTAGAGCCAAATGAACTCAATAATGTGTCCATAGAAGATGGGCCACAAAGTAAGTAAAATGAATGAGGGTAAAAGAGGAAGAATTTTGTTAGTGTGATTTTGTATGTAGTCACATACGCATTTTATTGAAAAGTGGGGAAAGGTCTGACTCTTACTATTTCTATGAAATACTCTTAGTAGGACGAGAAGTACGCACCAGGAACCAGGACGTAGGAGGTTTGCCAATATCTGAAGACATCTTTGTTAGATGCAATTTGGAGGATGATACTACTGACATCCTGCATGTAGAGGCCAGAAATGCAGCTAAACGTTCTATGATACACAGGATAGCCTCCCACAACAAATAATTATCCAGATCAAAATGTTAATAGTGCCAACATTGTGAAACTCATCATATATGTATAAATATATGATATGATATGATATAATTTTCCAATACAGTGTGATTGTGTGGATGGAGTATCTCAGTATCTATACATGGTATCTGTAAAATGGGCATATTAAGTTACTCATATAGCACAGACATTTGAAAAAGAAAAAGTGGACCAAGATTCTCTGTCTGGTACATTTTACTCCTCACATATCTTTGAAATTTTAGCTTTTTCTATGTCTTATTTTTTGCAACACAAAGGAAGTTTGGCTCGTATAACTTTCATAGTTCTGGAGGTATCTCATTTTTATACCTGCCAATACCACCAATCTCCCACCATTAAATTTTAAAAACTTCCCACCCCTGCCTGCCTTCATGCATACACTTTGTTTTACTTTTGGACTAAGGATTTAGTTTCTATTGTAGAATGGGACCTTGCAGTCTCTTTTTGAATTGAATGCTGAAGAAACGTCATCTTTAATTAAAATGATAGTATCACCACTTAAAGGTTAAAATGCATACAAAGACACGAGTAATAATGGTTCAGTTTTATATGGCTTAGCCGGCTGACTATTGCAAGAATGCTTCTTAGGCACCTGGATTGCTTTGAGAAAAGAAAAGAAAGAGAGAGGATCTTGCTTTTCTAAAGATATGAATTCTAGATCTGATTGCTTCTGTGAAGAACATTTAAAAAGGATTAGGCAATTCTGACTGGAAAAAAAAATATGAGCTCACGTTAAAAGGTTCATAGTTGACTGCGGTATAATCCCATCAACTTTTCCTGAGCAAATTTGTGCGTGGCTTGCAAGCTGTTGAGGAACTCATATCTCTCATAGCTCCAACAGGAATAGGATACGTAAGGCCTGTTGTGCATCCCACTCAGGGTGGCTTGAGAGAGCTTGAACAAAAGAAGAGGATTGGAAGAAAGAAGCCAAGTGATTCAAAGTGAGTCTGATCTCCCTAATCTTTATTATCAGCTAATGATTTGCTCCCTAGTTTATCAAGAAACCACAAAAATGACTTCCACGTGGAGGAACTATCATGTTTATACATTTCAATGTATAGACTTCCATGTAGTTTTGCATTCTCTCCAGTTAACTCAAACTATTTTACTTCTTATAAAAACCAATCCTTCCACTAATGTACAAGTTCCAAGAAGGTAAAGACTCCAAAGTCTGTGTTATTTGTTGTTGCATCCTTTACATCTAGAAGATCACCTATCACATAACTGGCTGACAAAAATTATATTTTGAATTAGTTAATCAATGCAGTGGTTTCAAAAGTAAAAGGAATACAAAGGGTGGTTGATTCGTTGCTCCTGGGATCTTCTGTAGGGGGTGCATTCCAGTGCTACCATCAAAAATCTGCTCTTCAGCATAGTAGGACTAGAAAAGTTTAACAGCCAATCTTCAAAATTCACAATTATTAAACCCAAAGAAACAAATTTATTTTCTGGTACAAGTTTGTCAATATGAAATGAATTAAGTATCTTATGCTGTAGCAAGATTTTCAATAGTTTCTTTATATTATATTTTAGAAGAAACTTTTAAGATAGGAAATGCTTCTAATATGTTACAAATTGGAAATAAAAGCAAGAAGTTATAAGACTGTATGAGCACAAATAATATAAACCAACGATTTGTATTGCTTATCTCTGGAGAGTGGAATGATGTATTTTTTGCTTTTCTGTGACTTTTTATGCTTTCAAGTTTCTGTCTGTCACTCTCACTCTCTCTTGCCCTCACTCTGTCTCTCTTTCTTGATGAATATGTGTATAAACAACAGGTATAACACTTTTAAAAGTTTCTTTATAGAGTTTATTAATATATGTATATGCAAATATGTATTAAACCAAATGTGTATTGTATAATCTGTTTGGAACTTATGCTTCTAATTAAAATGCTAATTGCTATTTTCCTGGTCATTATAATCATCTATATCTGGTGTGCACGTGTGTGTTTGTGGATGGAAAAGGGTTGTAAATAGTCACTAGAGAATAGCTTCGCAAGAGTGGAATCAGAACAAAGGGCAATATCTCAGAGATGTCACCGTTTCGTGTTGCTATAGATATGTGAGCATTGCATTTTCATCTTCATATTAGTCAAGCAGGTAGGTATGTTTGAGCCCATATCCAGGTGTCCTTTACATAGATAATGCTGGAAACACTAATACATATATCTACTATAGAATCTCCATTACTAACCACCATGTATCTCTTCCTCCATTTATTTATACCATATCTCTTGACAGAGAATCTGGAAAAATGTGATTGTTTGAGCTGTCACAGTGCCTAGATATTTTTGAATCTTTTATAAACCTGAATGAGACAGAGGTATGACAGACCTGCCCACCTTTTAATTTACATAATCAATCAAGTTGCTTCCAGAGACTGAACTCATTATTCTAAGCAAAGAAACAAACAACCCCATTAAAAACCGGGCAAGGAACATGAACAGACATTTCTCAAAAGATGAAATACGAGTAGCAAACAAACACATGAAAAAATGTTCATCAGTATTCATCAGAAACGCAAATTAAAACTGTAGTGAAACATCATCTCGCACCAGTTAGAAAGGCTATTACTAAAAAGTCAAAAAACAACAGATACTGGTATGGATGTGGAAAAAAGGGAAAACGTATTTATTGTTAGTGGGAATGTAAATTAGTTCCACCTCTATGGAAAACAGTATAGAGATTTCTTAAGTGACTGAAAAAACAAACACTCAACCCAGCAGTCCCAAAGGAAAAGAAAGCATTATATAAAAAAGAAACCTGTACTTATATGTTTATCACAGCATTATTTACAATCGCAAAGACATGGACCCAACCTGAGTGTTCATCAACAGTTGAATGGATAAAGAAAATGTGGTATATATACATTGTGAAATACTATGAACCCAAAAAAAAACAATGAAATCGTTTTGTTTCCTGCAACTTTGATGGAACTGGAGACCATTAACCTAAGGTAACTAACTCAGAAACAGGAAATCGAATACCACATGTTCTCACTTATAAGTGGGAGCTAATAAATGGGTACACATGGATGTAAAGATGGCAACAATAGACGCTAGGGACATTCAAAGAGGGGACAGTAGGGGATTCAAAAATTACCCACTGGGTACGGTGTTCACTGTTTCGGTAAATAGTACACTAGAAACTCAATTCCCACCAGTATGCAATATAGCCATGTCACAAACATGTACCCTCTGAATCCAAAATAATATACAAAATTATAAAAAGAAACCAAAGAAGGCAAGGTTGACTTGGAATAAGTAGCCTTGGTTTTCAGATGCCACATAGTTCTGAAACAGAACGAGTCATCATGTTGCTCTGGATACCAAGGCCTTAAGATGCTCTGTGACAAACTTGGGGAACCTCTTCTTTTACAATCTGTTAATGGGCTGTCAAAAGTACAATTTTTTAGACCTAACAGCTTAACTAAATCAAAGCTATTTCAATTTTATCTATGAAGGTCTGCCACTCCCATGCATTTACTCTTGAGTCTAAGGATACTGCGCATGCAAGAACCCCAGTGCATGTGAGAGAATTTCAGGTGAAAGCAGCAACAATGCCACAAGTGCAGATGCCCCAAGAGAAAGTGTAAATAAGTCTGTTTGGTTATCTTTTCCTGTCCACTGTTATAGTCAGATACAAGAGGGTAATGAAAAACAGAAGAGAAAAGTAAACAGAAAGCACATTGGAAAGTGCTCCCGGGATCTCCCAGAGTTACTTAAGAGCTTGCACGCATTTATCTTGGGCCAACATTAAAAGGTAGGACAAACCTTAGCAAACCAAAATTTACCAAAGCTACAAGACCCTCAAGATAGCTATCACTTATCCTCAAAGTAGCTCTCACTTAATCCCAGGACTGTCATTGTTTTACATTTGGTTTGGGTTTTTACATTTGCCTTTTCAGCTTCAGAAACAGTAGAGAGTAGGCATAGAAATCACATTGTCTTCAATGGGGTTGAGGAAGTGAATATTCTTTCATGGGGACATGAGAAAATGTGGCATATATATGCTGCAAAATACTATGGAGCCACAAAATGAATGAAATCAATTCCTTTTGCTGCAACTTCAGTGGAGCTGGAGTCCAAGACTGCTGCTCACAGAGCTCGGCATCTGTGGGATTTTTCGTCACAGCATGGCCTGTGGCAATAGAATCCCTATCTTTGAGGGCATAGATGCTAGAGTAAAAATTTATAATTTACATTGTCAATGCCCCTATACAGAGAACCCCCTACCTTTACAGTTCAAATGGTTTCTATTTATTCATTTATATATCCATTTATCATCTTTTACACCTCATGAAACAAAACATTAAAATAATAAAACATAAATAAACTAATAATTAAAGTAAATAGAATTGCTAAATTTCTGATAAAAATTTTACTTGAAGAGGATATTATGAGGAAAAGGGAATGAGAAGATCCTAATGGGCACTTCCCTTGGGCACGATGGAGCCAGTGGAACTACGAGGAGAACAGAAAGAGCTCACTTCCATGCTGACGAATGGCAGAAATACTATTGACATTAGAGTCTCAATGGACAGCGTGTTTCTTTAAAGGAAATTTCTCTGTCATAGTTCACCTCATCTCATAGTTCACCGATGAGGTGAAACTTCTCCCAGCACATTTTCTTCAATTTCTTCTGGTCATGTTTTCTGCAAATCTCTTTTTTAATGAGACATTTTTCCTTCCCAAACTTTTAGGAATGCCTACTATATGTAGAATCAGGTTATGCATCTCTGCTTGTGATTACATCTCTTTTGTTAACAAACTTTTATATGAGGATAACTCGTGGTGGTTAAAGCCTTGCATAATTCTAATTCTTGCAGAAAATTGAAATACTGTAATTCGTATACACCAAGTTGTTTTTTAAAAAATGAAAGAGTGAAATAAATAGTGTTTTCAGTTACATTTTATTTTTCTGACACCAAAAGCATTTGTTTCCCTTTCTGCTGGGCTGCCACCTGTCCCCAGCAGATGCTTTTTTTTATTAATCCTTTAACCGTGTCCATTGCCAACTCATTACCTAAATTCTCGGGATTTTTAGCAGGGAAACTTCTCTTTCCTGAAACCATTTCTCTCTCTCTCTCTCTCTCTCCCCCCACCCCCCTTTCTTTCTTTCTCATTTTCTCTTTGTCATTTTAGTTCTTTGGCATACTCATCTTTAATTTTCAGAGTACATTAGTGGAAGGGAATGGAATTCTCAAATCTTTGTTAATCTGTAAAATTGGCTTATGTTCTCTTCAGAAACACTGCCTCCTTCTCTGTGATTGGTTTCCTGACCCAGAGGAAAATAGTCTGACGAAGAAAGCTTTAAGAAAACTAAACTGCTTTATAATTATGTCACATCAAATCACTTATTTAAAATATAATGGCAGTTTCGCATTTATCTTCACTTCCTTCCAAATTACATCAGTTTCAAGAATATTCTCCGATCACTATCCCTTTTTTGTCTATCTTAGAAATTATATAGTGTGGTCATGAGGGCGAGTGTTTCTGTATCCGCTCATTAAAGATAACTCTCCCAATGTCCTCACGTCCCCGCGAAGGAAAATTCATTCACTCCCCCTACCCCATGGAAAACAATGTGAGTTCTATGTGTATTATCTATTGTTTCTGAAGCTGAAAAGGCAAGAGATATAGTTAATTATCACCTCTTAATCCTTTTCATTTTATTTACTTTTCTTCTATTTTAGAGACAGAGTCTCCTTCTGTCACCCAGGCTGGAATGCAGTGGTGTAATCACAGCTCACCGCAGCCTCAAACTCCTGGGTTCAAGCAATCCTCCTACCCCAGCCTCTGGAGGAGCTGATACCACAAGTGTGCCACCATTTCTAGCTAAGCTTTTGGTTTTTTTTCCCCCTTTTTTGTGAAGATGAAGTCTCCCTATGTTGCCTAGGCTGGTCTTGAACTCTTGACTTCAAGCAATCCTCCTGCCTCCACCTCGCAAAATGCTGGAATTATAGATGTGAGTCACCACACCCAGCCTCTTAACCCCATTTGAGCTACATTAGCATGTGATCTTGAGCTAATTAACTAACTTCTCGGAATTTTATATTTCTAATAGATAAAAGAGGGATACGTAATACTACACCTCATATAAGAATGTCAGAGACTTAGATAGAAAACTTAGGTAAAAGACACCTGCTACATCACTTGCTGTATGATGGGTAATTAATAAGCTTTAGATTCTGTTGCCTCATATTTCTTACACAGTCTTTTGATAGCCTTCTATAAAGATCTACTCCACTGTTCAAGCCAGCCCTCTGACTTTATTTCAGTATGTTCTGGTTTCTTCTCAGGATTTACTAAAATAATGAATATAAATGATAATACCAACCCTTGCAATTCTTTATATTTTTTTAAGACAGGGTCTCACTCTGTCGCCCAGGCTGGAGTGCAGTGGCATGATCTTGGCTCATAGCAACCTCTGCCTCCTGGGCTCAAGTGATTCTCCTGCCTCAGCCTCCTGAGTAACTGGGATTACAGGCGCACGCCACCATGCCCAGCAAATTTTTGTATTTTTAGTAGAGACAGAGTTTCACCATGTTGGCCAGGCTGCACAATTCTTAATAAACAATAGTTTTTATTATACTTATATTACATAGACACCCATGTCTCTCTATTTTCTTGGATAAGCTTGTTTTGAGGGAGAAAAAAAATGCCTCTTGAACCAATTGATTCATCAGCCAATGGAACGTCCTATGTCCCGATTGGCAAAGTTTTGGCTCAGATCATGCAGAAAACAGAGAATGGGGAGATCCGTGGCGTGAAGACAGAAAAGGTGGATTATTGAAATCAAATTTTTCCCCATTTTTCTTATCATTACAATATCTGCAGCTCCCTGGGAACATCCTCAAAGGCTTGATGTGAAATGAACAGATGTCCTGCCTTTTAATTTAATTTCTGCTTAATTTTATGCAAAGACTAACCGTTTTTCTTAAGTCATTTTTATTACAGTTCATACAAGAAAGAGCTCTTGCAAGTAATTACTTCATAAAACTTGAGGGAATAAATCACAGAACTTCAGGATTAATAGGAAATGCAGGCATGAATCTTCCTTACATGCCAGAGAGAACCTCCTGAAATAATATGCTAATATCATAGAATGCTAAAAGAAAGACCAGAGTAGAATGAAAGATCATCTTTTCCAAATGCTTAATTTTGTCTCCTAAAGAACCTAAGCCCCAAATAACTTAGATAAGGTACCCAGGTTCCACAGTTGATATATGTCGTTAAACCAGGTCCAATGCTTTTACTGGGTCCTCACAAACACTGGGGGGTGAATACCATTAAATTCTGGGAACCAAAGTTATGCAACTTGCCAATAGACCTAAACAGTCATTGGCTACAACAAGACTAAAGATATAAACCTCATAGGTATTGACGGGAGTGCAGATGAATAAACAGTAAATGTACACGTACCTGTTTTTTTACTGGTGTTCAATATTGTATCAAGTATGTTGTAAGCATTATGTTAACCTGCGGAGGGCCATTTCTACTGCCGTCCTCTCAGAAGCATTAGAGTATTCTAAAATGACAGTTGAAAGGCAGGGAGGGTCCGTGTTGTTGGATCCAGGCACAGATACTGGGATTGACCCCTTGGGGCAGCCAAGAAGAAACAGGCAGTTGTTAGCTCTGTTAAAAAATGCTTGCTACAGTTCAACATTTAGGATTTAGCTCTGATTCCTTGGAGACCTCTATTTCACTTCTAAGATAATTTCCCTCAGGCATACATGCAGGAAAAGAAATTTTTAAAAGTATATCAGCCCAGTCATATTTCCTAGAATGTAAGTATTTTTCAAAATTAACTGAACTGTCAATTTACTCTAAAAGAAGGCTATTAGGAACTTAACTGTAAAGTTACAGAAGGTTGTCAGAAGCACAATAAAGTGAACGATACATTTGGTTGGACTTTACTTGGAAGACCCTCTTACGTTGAGAACTTTGCCTCTGCCAGTTATTAAGACAGAATAATTAGGACTGTGTATCCAAAATTGCCCTTCCTGACAATCTAGTTCAATGCATCAGTTCCACATTTGCAAAGGCTCAGAAGAGTAAGGTGATTTCCAAATATTTTACTTTTTAGCACAAAAAAGATTAGGACACATAATATATTAGCCCAGACCCACAGCTACGTTCACCCATGCTTTCTCTTCAAATGTTAGCTACATATGAGAAAGAGAGACATAAAGTAAGAGAAAGATTTTCATTTAAAAAGGAAACAAAATTGTCAACATTTAAGGATGTTGAATCAGGGCAGAAGCAAGGGAAGAAGGTTAAGAAGAAGCATTTTCGTTGTTAAATGGAAAACGAGGAAGAAAATACGAAGTCAAAGAATCTAAAGATATTCGTAACTTCAAGAAGAAGGACTAATTAACAATCTCAACTTTGACAGTGAAGAAAATGATAGATAGGATAATGGACTGAAGATATATTTAATAGAAGGCTGTCTTGCTTTCTACTCTTTACTATCCCATTTAAAGTTTGGAGAGGGTGGTAAGGGACAGCAGGAAAGCATAAGTGGATGGAAAAGTGAATATGTGTAGGTATTTTAGGAGCTTGCTAGTCTAACCATAGAAGGCTGTCACTCAGACACAGCCGGTTGTATGCAGGGGTGGTGGCCTAGTTTTGCCAAGTTGTCTAATGTTTCAGGAGAAACAGAAAATTTGGATTATTTAGTGATCTATTTCATTGCCTCTAGAAAAGTGTATCAATGAAATAAAACATATTTCTCAGTTAATTCAGCTTGTAGATGACAAGTTTGAGCAGTCCATGCATTGTTGTGAACATGTGGCAGTTTAAAATAAAATCTGCTAATATTCTGCTGGGCAGATTATCTTTCCCTTTGTATCGACGAAATGACTTCCAGCAAAGATCAGAAAGCCAAGGGTAAAATCCCAGGTAACGCTAATATTTAAAGCAAGGGAGAGAGATCTAAAAGATAACAAAGAGAGTAGTAAGACAGAAATAAAAAGAATGATAGAAAATGAAGTGAAGCCTGAAACATTTAAAGAAATAGGTGTAACCAACTACATCAAATTCAGACAACTATTCTTATAAGCAGAGACTGAAAAATAATCATTCAGTGTCTCAAGCATTAGCATATTGATAACCTTGATGGGTACTATGTAAATAGTTTGATGTTAACAGAATGATGTTAACAGTTTCTAAGTGTTTGGAACAAAACAGATGTTAACAGTTTCTAAGTGTTTGGAACAAAAATGAGGTTATAAGATAGACAGAAATTCTGAGTATCACTTTATGAAATACAACTATTTGTAACTGTCCACTCTGTCTTCCCCTCACATGGGTTCTGTGATTTCCAGAGCTTTTAGATTAGACAGAGACTTGACCCACGAGTATTGTCAAGGAGAAAGACCCTGGGCTTTTAATAGATTAATTTGGCTAGAACAAAGATGATAGTAAAGAGACCAGAAAGAGATAAGGGATGAAAAGCAACTGATGTTAGCCAGCAGAGGAATTTTAATGTCATGCTCAAAATTTCAACCTTAGCACATTAACAAGATTTTTTAACTGAGCAACCTCCATTTCATTGTGTGAAACATTTGACAACAAACATTTATAATTCTTATAGTGATATAGGTTTTCTCACTATCTTGACAATGAGTATAATATTAAAATATTCTGTAGAACTCACACTTAGTGACCTATATGAATCGTGCCGATCAACCTTTGGTTTCACCTGCAGCCGGGGCAGCCCGTTCCCATGCATTTCAAGAGTACTGCATCTGAAATTTCTGCCATATCACTCAGATTTTCTACTTCAGATCTTTTTGCACATGCTCGGGAGCTTGCTTAGCTGATTTATTGAACAGCACAAACATGTAAAGGAATTGACATACCTACTGGCCAACTTCTACCAATGGAGAATGGAAATGATAAACAAATGTCTCCTATCTCTTATCCTTCAAAGTGATGCCTTCTACGTGGTACTTCAGAAGCCATCTGTAGAATTGAGCTCCAGCTATCCACAGTGGGAAGTAAGTCCTTTACTCAGGCTTTGCTGTCTAAGATTCTAAGACACCTAAAACATCTGGGTAATTATTCTGAGTTTCCTTAGGTAGAACTGCATCCAACCTTCGGAACATCCTGTTTCACTGAGGTGTCCATCTTCTTTGCACTATGCCAGGCCAACTCTTCACACAAGGGAAACTAAAGATATGGGGGAAAGACAAAGAGAGACTTCCTGAGGTTTTTCAGGGAAAAAACAATTGGCAGAAATTGGCAGAATAGAGTGGAAATAGGGATCCCCTTGGGGGTCGGGGAGGGGAGGTCATTATAAGACAGCTGTGTTCCTCATCACACAGCTCCCCAAAGGAGAAACCTTCTGTAGACCTCACATGGAGGAAGTTGGTTCTCTAACTTTGCCCTTTTAAAATGTACCTCTCTTCCTTTGGGAAAATCAGCCTCTTGGGTACTACAGTTTACTGCATTTTCCCTAGATAGTTATTGTTTCCATTGCGGTTTCAGCAGTATTTTTGATGTTTGACAGTTCAAACTAGCCTGACATTTCCAAAGCCGCATACAATGAGAAAACAGCTGAGTACTTGGTTTTATAAGTATTTTCAAAGAAAAGAGAGGCATTTGCTTCCAGCTTTGTCATTCCTTATCTTAATGAGCCTTAAATTGATAGATTAACCAAGGCAAACTTATGAGATTTTGCTGTTAAACTTAATAAAGGTTTTACAAATGGATTTGACACAGTGTTTGAATGCCCACTTAAAATACTGAATCATTTGAGACCAGGGAAGAGAGTTATTAAAAGAAACATTGGGGCATGAAAGGACAAAACACCTTTGGAAAACTACTTGAACAAAATGTTTAAATAATGAGTAGTACAAAATTCTATATACTGAAAGCATGACCCATATGAATTAATAATCATATAATTCATGTGATTATAGAGATCATAATATATGGGCCTTCCCCAAAGAACTTAGGCTAAAAATACATAAAATAAAGACAACGTGATTATTTTCAGTCAGTTTGTTTTCTAGGGAGGTGGATCTTGTGAAATGAAAAACTATTTTATGCTGCTGGATTTGGAACGTATGAAGGTGGGCCTGGAGCCAATTATAGCAGAAAGTGTGCAGAAGTGAATTATTGTTCTTTATTAAGAGGACTCGAGTAATTCCCTGTCAATTCATGCAGGAGTGCGGGTAGAAAAGAAATGGGAAAAGAGGGTGAACATCTTGAGGTGATATGAAGGTGGACGATTACCACTGAAAATAGTTTAAATGCTTTCGTGTTGTTGTAATCAAATTTTATTTTTAAGGCCATATCCTTGTTCATGTTGAATTTGTTTTGTTGTGATATAATCCAATTTCCTATTTTGTTCTATTTCTAAAAATCGTAGTAGAAGTCCATTCTGCCATATTCCATAATATCTGTTACACTACACAATGCTTTCTGTAAAAGGGACATTTTAAGGTATCTGGGAAATTGAATTATTTTGATAGTTTTCAGAATAGAGACAGCATGCACAGAGGCTGGCATGGAAGCAGAATAATCCAGAAAAGGAGCTGGCTAACCATCCTTATTGTCTTCCCCAAATTTGTTTGCTAAAACATACCTACTGTAGGGCTTTGATTTTATGCAAGGATTAAAAGAGGGGGTTTTCATGATCTGACCCACTGAAAAGGGTCAGAAGACTCCAGCTGACATGTGAGTTATGCAGATATTAGAAACATGAAATACATATTAGTAGTTAAAAAACAAAACAAAGCATAACTAACCAGAAATTATTTTCTCTACTTCCTAAGGCTACTATGAACATCAGCTGCTAACTGTAATGAGGTTTAGTATGGAAAACGCAGGACCATAGACTCAGAGTTAGAAAGATATCTAGTGTAGTAGTTAATTTAAAGATTATTGCTGCTTCTATTGAAGAGTTGAACAGTTTATGGGATTTTCCATAGAACTATGCCCCTCCCTGCAACCCCAGAAAAAAGTGATGACCTATTTTATTGCAGCACTTCTTGTGACTTTGGGGAACTCAATTTGAGATTTCCAAACACAATTCCACATTCATATTTATAGATAGAGAAATAGAAGTCCACATAGATAAACATGGTTTGTTCAAGTGTATACAACCTGTGAGGGGCAGAAGTGAACTTAGAAACCAAATTATCTCAGACCTAATACAAGACTTCCTCTATTACAGAGCTATGTCTGTCTTACATAAGATGTACATGTATTATAAGCAATTGGCTCAAGGTCTTTTACATTTTTGTTTATTGCTGCTCCCAAAACTACCAACTTTAAATAATTTTTTTGATATTTGAATTCTTTAGATGTATTTTTCAGTTACATAATCATTATGATTTCCTGGTCACCACCAGAACTAGTAGCACCACCACAACCACCATTGTCCTTCTCTCCATTTTGCAAATCATCTTTTATTTCTATTCCCTTTCCCATGAATGGTTGCTGCCAAAAAAAATCTTTTGTTTCACTGGCAGCAAATGGTGGATAATGCTACAAAAATAAATCAAGAAAGAAGTAAAATGTTTTACATGAAAAAAAGAAACAATATTCACAGAAGGAGAATGAAAAATATTGCAAAGGAGAATAAGCTTTAAATAATTAATTGTGGTCAGAGAAAAGAGATGGTTGGGAGAGAAACTTGAAGAAGAGACAAAAGTAGGGCAAAAAGACAGCCACTAAAGGAAGTAAAACATTTGATTCAATAGGGAAATTAAAAATAGTGAAGGCTATGACCATGGCCAGTATTGGGGATGCATTGTCATTTTTCTGTATTTTGTTTATCTATCTTTTTCTTAAGAATTATATGATTTGGTCACAGTGAAGTTCCAGACCAACAATAGCTTAAATCAGTCCTGTCTGTGGTTTTATAGAAGGCAGATCTTATAATGATAATAAAACAATACAACTAGGGAATAAATGCAGCTCTTAAAGAGGGACAAGAAGAGTTGATTGGGAAAAGAGAACCATAAGTGACCTCTCTTTCCTGCTAATCCTCTAATGCTTCTTCATGAATTTTTTACTCCAAGCCTGAGGGAAAGAAAACTTAATGTTTTATATCACTAATATTACTGTATATGTGGAAGTCTCCAAACATTAGAGAACACCACAATTTGTAAAATCCAAATCTCTTTATAATTTGAACTTAACATAATCTATGTTTAGTCAGAGCACACAATGAGTGGAAAATGAAAGAAATAAAAATGACACATTTGGGAGATAACAAAGGTAAAAGCATCCATCACACTCTGGACACTTTTTCCAGTACAGAATGTATGGTTTTCCCTATTGTACAGATGAAAAAAACTGAGGCTTAGGTTGGTTAAGAATAAAGTCTGTGGAAAATCAACTGGTAGTTTTGGAGTCTAGATGAGTGAACAGAGGTTTCATTGTCTTAGCTGACAACCAGCTGCTGTACAAGGCATTATGACCACCAAGAGAGTAGTCAAAGAGCCAGAAATTATCATTATAGACAGTATGAGATATGTTATACTGTAATATCACAGACTTGTCTGCATTGGTTTTTAATTCCTTTTATAATGCCATAGGAAATTTTAGAACAACATTTGAAAGTGTGCTAGAAATACAAAAGCCAAACTGCTAAATTGCTGAAGAAAAATCATCAGTAATTCCCAGGTATTCTATAAGTTCTCAAAATGGCCTCAGAATCAGTCTCTCTTTAGCTTTGTCTGTTCCAAGAGGATGGATCACACCCTCCATTGACAAAGTTTCAGTCATTACTGTCTCCAGGACATGATGTGGCAGAGACCCAGCGTTTTCTTTAGAAGCTGTGTCTATTAATTACAACAAAGCACAGAACAGAGCTGATGTTCCAGCTTTTGAGAATTCTCTTAGCACCACATTTTCCCCATTATCACAGGTAATAAAGCCAGTTTACAGAAAGCAAAAGGCAAATACTCCAGTGAGTCAGAATAGAATAGGAGGACATTTAGTCAGCTCTCAAATTAGCAACTGTTTATTTTTATTTTTTCAGCTTTGCACATAACGCTGTTACTACTGTGCCTTTAAAGTGGAAGTATTTATTTTACATCCTGTTAGTGGGAGTGTAAATTGGTAGAGCACTTCTCCAAATCTGTGGGAAACATGAATCAAATGCCTACCAAATGCTTATATATCTTGACCTAGTAATTCTAATTCTGTTCCTAGCAAATTTATCCTAAGGCGAACATCATATATTTTAATCAACATGTATGTACAATGGTGTTTATTACATCAATAGTTATAATAGTTATAACACTGTAAAGAACCCTTACAAAATTAGACACAGCATTTTTTTAAAAAACTATATTCGAAAACTCAGTTATGTGAAAATACGGAATGGCATGAGAAATGAAAATGTAAAATAGAGCTTAAGATAGTATATTTGATATACTATACTACAATGCTGTAGTATAGTTATAAGTTCTCTGTGTGTGTGTTGTGCTGTGTGTGTTGTACTGTTTGTGTGTGAGTGTGTGTGTGTTGAGTATCCCTTATCTGAAATACTTTGGACAGAAAGTGTTTCAAGTTTTGAACTGTAATTAATTTCAGAATATCTGCATGATACTTGTCAGTTCAGGATCCCTAATCCCAAAATCCAAAATATGAAATACTCTAATGATCATTTAATCATTTCCTTTCAGTTTTGTGTCAGAGCTCAAAATACTTCAGATTTTGATTTTGGATTTTCAGATTAGGAATACTGTCTCTCTTTCTCTCTTCCTCCCTCCCCCGCATATATACACCCACACACATATATACACACGTATATGTACACACACACAAGCGCACACACACATATAAATGTAAAGATTATACTATATATAGAGAGCATATATTATATATTTAAACACACATATTAAGATAATAAAATTAATAATCTAATCTTAAAGTTCTTTTGTAAAAAAGTAAACAAAAGTAAAGATATGACCAGAAAATAATATTAGTTATAGTTATGGGTAGTTGAATTTAGAGGTGACTTGTATTTCTTTTTTATTTTTTAACTATGAGTATATTTTCTGAAGCAATCAGAAAAAGTAGCTTTCTGAGTAAAAATAATAATCATAATTACTATGAAGAAGTTACTTAAGATAATAGGATTTTTTAAAAAAGAAGAAACAGACAAATAGACCAACAAAATAGAATACAGATCCCAAATATAAATCCTCACATATATGGTCAGATAATTTTTAATAAGGTGTCAAGACTATTAAGTTGGGAAAGGACGGTCTTTTAAACAAATGCTCTTGGGAAAACTCTATATTCATAGGCCACAGAGTAAAACTGGACCCTTACTGTACACCACACACAAAAAAATGAGGCAAAAATGGATCACAGATTTAAATGCAAGACCTACAACTATCAAAGTCTTAGAAGAAATCATATGGCAAAACTTTATAGCATTAAATTGGCAATGATTTCTTGAAGATGGTACCAAAAACATAAGCAATGAAAGTTAAAACAGAAAAATATGAACAACATCAAAGCTAAAAACTTCTGGTCATCAAAAATACAGTCAATGCAGTAAGAAGGCAAACTACACAATAAAAACAAAAGTTTCCAAATCAAATACTTGACAAAAGGTTAAGAACCAGAATATATAAAGAACTCCCACAATTCAACAACTACAATAGCAGAACATATAACTCAATTTAAACATAGGCAAAGGACTTGAATAGACATTTCTCCAAGGAAGATATGCAAATCGTCAAAAAACATGAAAAGATGCTCAACATCACTAACCATCAGGGAAATGCAGATCTAAACCACTTTGATATGTCACATCTGAATAGGTTCCATCATCATTGGAAAGGCTACTATAAACAACAACAACAAAACCCAGAAAATAACAAGTGTTATGGAGATGTGGAGCAATTGAAGCCCTAGTGCACTGTTGGTGGGAATGTAAAATGGCACTGCTTCTATGGAAAACATCATGGTAATTTCTCAAAAAATTAAAAACAATATTACGACATGATTTAGCAATTCTGCTTCCTGATACATATCCAAAATACATGAAGGCAGGGTCTTAAATAGATATTTGCACAACCATGTTCACAGAGCATCATTTACAGCAGCCAAAAGGTGGAAGCAACTCAAATGTCCGTCTAAATGAATGAATGGGTAAAATGATGTAGTATACACATGCTGTATAATATTATTCAGCCTTAAAAACAGAAGGGTGTTTTGAAACCTCTACAACATGGGTGAACCTTAAAGACATTATGCTAAGCGAAATAAGACAGTCACTGGAAGAAAAATACTGTATAACTTCACCTACAGATTTCTGGAGATTTCCAGAGCAGTCAACTCACAGAAACAGAAAGTGATTAAATGGTGGTTGTCAGAAGATGGGAAGAGAGAGAATTGGTTTTTTTTTTTTTTTTTTTTTCTTTTTTTTGGGACGGAGTCTCGCTCTGTCGCCCAGGCTGGAGTGCGGTGGCCGGATCTCAGCTCACTGCAAGCTCCGCCTCCCGGGTTTACGCCATTCTCCTGGGGGGTGTTGTTTAATGAGTCTAGAGTTTCAGTTTTGTAAGATGAAACAGTCCTGGAGATCCATTGCACAAAAACAGGAATATACTCAACACTGCTAAACTGTGTGCTTAAAGATGGGTGAGAGGGCAAATGGGTGAGAGGGCAAATGCTGTTATATGTAATTTACCAGAATTCTAAAAAGAAGAGGAATATGACGTGGGTAGGGAGAGCCTCTCTCAGGCAGGAACTTGGGAGCAGAGACCTGAGTTTGAAGATAAAGTCATGGAGATATCCAGAAGAACTTTCCTGGATGCAAAAACAGAAAGTGAAGGGCTCTGGGATAGGACCAGACGTGTGTGTTGAATAAGAGATGTCAGTGCTACAGCATAAGGAAGCGAGGGAGGTAGTAGAGGTGAGGTCAACGAAGCCTTCAAGTTCAAAATTGTCCTATATTATAGGATATGCAAGGAGGCTGGATTGCATTTTAAAAATAATTTTTAAAAGCAACAGAAGTTTTGAGAAAAACGGTCTAATTTGATAGACTTCGTTGATCTCTTGCTAATGTGAAAAGAGTTTTATGAGATCAAGCACAGAAACAGAAACTCCATTGAGGAGGTGTTTTATTATTCAAGCCAGAGTAAGAGGTGCTGTTGAGTTACTTGGATAAGTCACATCCCCTTTAAGAGAACCCAAATCTATATTTCTCCTTGAGTGCTGGGAAACCAAGATTTATCCATCTAATAATTCTATGATTCCATACAGGATTGGAGGGGACTATTATATAACATAGGCAGAATGAGACTTAGGAATGCACTTCACTTAATTGATAGGCCTGTCTTGCTTCTGCCACGGCACACTTATTCTGTACAGAAATTTACATTTGATCATTTTGTTTGGAAAGAACATAAAATCAGTACTCTAAGGAATGTTGTCTTTTCTCATCTTTCTGAATTTGACATAAATTCCATGTCGTTGGGAGGCTCGTGGAATATAGCTGGCAGAAGAACTGGGGAGAGAAACTGAATTAGAGACCCTGAAAACAGCAGCAATATGGGGGTCCTGCTTTTTCTAGTTTTTAGCAGGCTCAGTGCAAATATTATTTTAAGGAAAACAGTGCAGGATTTTTATTTAGACAAAACTGGTTTCAAAATCTAGCTTTGACACTTAGGAGTCAGTTAGTTTTCAGCAATCTCCAATAAAGTATATCAGGGTTGTTTTGGATTTCATATCTCAGCTTCAATCATCCTTTATTTCTTCACTGTGTGTACAGCAAGCCTTGCACTTCATTAGTAGCTACGCGACTTGATAAAGCACATGGATGTTGAAGGCATTCAGAATATGTCTAATCCTAGCTGTGTTGTTTTTGAGCTTTGTGAATTTTTTGGAACAAACTGAGCCTTAGTTTTCTCACCTAAAAACAAATTAATGATGTTTGCAGTTCACATCGTGGTTCTTACCGTTTTCCCTCCTTCCCATTGTTTCTATTTACGTGTGGATGGAAGCATGGGTCTCAGTTTGTGCATATAAAACGATCATAGGAGGTATGCAAGAGTTTTCAAATATTCAGTTTTCAATTGTCTCAAAGATAAGGAACCAGAAAAAAATAAAATAAAATCCCCAAGAGACTCAGCAGGCAGGTCATCCCTGGACTGAATTTGGGATGGGTATCCAGGAGACAGGATTATAATGTTGATTCTGTCATTAGTTGGTTCAATGTTGATGACCTCAAAGATGGTCAGTTCCCTTACATGGGCCTTAGTCCCTCCATCATGGACTAACCTGGGAAACCACAGACCCAGCTGGAAGGATTTAGATAAAAATAAATGTGTATCTTATTCTATCAGACTTCCTTCCACCCATCTCTTTTCATCACCGATTCTGTTGCTTTAGAGAAAAGCCAGAGAATCAGTCTTCCACCACACACCCCTCTTCACTCTCTCCTTAGGATACTCAATGTGTAACTAGGTTTGGGAACCACTGGACTTGATGCTCACTCACATAGGCCTTGCTTGTATCAGGCTCTAAGATTCGGCAACCTGTTTAATGGAGTCCTCTGATACTTTGAAGATGGCCTGTTTAACTTTTTAGGTTGCAATTGACAGATAATTAATCAGTTGTTTTACTTATTTGGGCTTTTTGAGATAATCAACAGGGAGAGTGGTAGCCATTTTCACTGCGAGGCCTCAAAGAAAAGAAAAGATTAAACAAACAACATGTGTATCGTAGAGACTGGAATTTGTTTCTAAAATAAATTCTTTGGGATAAAATGCAGCCCTGTTGATTAAGTGTATCCATTAGGCATTAGCAATGATTTTAATTTCAAGGACCTGGTAGCTTAAATAGGGGCCTATAGCTATTACAACATGCATTCTGCAGTGATAGCAGCTATTGTTAGTTCTGCAACCCAGTGATGTCAGGATCAGCATTTCTGCAAGATATTTGAAATTTTCCTCACTCTAGTTGGCTCAAGATAAAAGAGAAGGATGATGTGTTGCCGAGTATTACATCCACATTTTATATAGGATGAAGGGACAGGGTGAATGATATTCTTTTCAGAAAAATTTCTCTTTTTAAAAAATACCTATTTCTCTTAGGAAACACAATTTCTACTCAGAAGATCTCATGTTTCAATACCTCATGCATTTTTTATTTTAGTTATGCTCTTTTCATTGCAGTAAGATATACACAATAATATTTTTATTTACTAAAAAAATTGGAAACTTATGTCTTAGTGTGGCAAAGGTACTTACCAAATATTCTGAGGCTTTGCATCTCTTTTCCCTCATTCAATTAGGCAGGAGCATGTAACTATGTTCTGGACAGGATAATGCACACAGGAGTTGCCAGATGAGACTTCCAGGGAAGCTCCTTAAAATGTAGTGCTTTTATTTTTTTTGTCTTTAGTTTATTTTGTTTATTTTAATTAAGCATATTATTTTCCTCTAAAAACTGAGGGACCATTAATTTAAAAACAGAAGAATAAATATTTTAGTTGTCTTTATTACGAGATAATAAGTGCAAGCAGTTTTGAGACAGGATTGAAAGACATTCCCCAAATGACTTCAAAATTATTAATTTAAGATACAGTGTTTGGTGTGGTAAAGTCTTAGGGTTAGTTAGGCATGAATTAAAAATTGGCAAGTGTTGAATTACGTGATTCACTAGAGATATTGTGTTTTTATTTGTCTCAGCGAAAGACTATGAAGTCAATGTGATTTATCCTCAATCAATAAGAGAAAACTACGGCTTAGTGAAATTAAGTAATGGGTCTATGCTGCTCACCCATGAACCCCACTTTGAGTACCAAAGTTTTATAGGTATTCATTAAATATTAATTTCTATCACTTTTTCAGGTTTGAATTTCACCCAGTACCTGGCTCAAAATAATGTTCAGTAAATATTTTATGATCACAGAACAAAATAGTCAACCGATTCTACTTTTGTAATGTACATAAATGTAGATGATTAATCATTATTCAATCAGGATCGTGTAAAGGACACTTTCCAAACTCCAACCTCATTAAACAATACCAATTTTGTTCCCCAGCAGTTGATATACTTTATTTCCACCTACAGAAATGTGCACTGCTCTATTGTGAGGATCTGGTACAGCGTAAAGATGCATTAAGGGTTCTGTCGCCTGTCTCTTTAAGAAAACACAGATGAAGACATAAGCCCAGAAAGTTTTTAACAACTTTTTTTGTCCTCTCAACATTTGTTGTTTACAGTTGCCTCATAGACCAAGTTGATGGGAAAAATAAGAAACTAAAAATAAACGAGGTCTTTCATTCTCGGGGTAATGCAGTTACATAAGTCAAAGTGGCAGGTCATATGAAGCCCTCCGTGATTCCTTGGGGTTTCTGTCTCATTTCACTGGCTAGCAACCAGCGAAACAGTAGGATATATATTTTTCAATTAGGTTGTCAATATTTTGACCAAACAACCTATTTATAACTTTCAGGATTACTGTTCTGGTCGTGAGAACCACTAGAAGCTGCTGTGTGCGGAAAGTCAGCCTGAGATTTGAAACAGCATGATTAAGTAGGGTATACTAACTTGCTTCCCAGGTTTTCTTTGCCTGTCAGTCATGTAAGTATAATACACTCATCACTGTGGCCAATGATCAGAAATCACCACTAAATAACTTATTCATGTAGCCAGACACCACCTGTTCCGCAAAAACTATTGAAATAATAATAATAAATGAGCTATTTATTTAATAAAGGCAGTGATACATAGTAATTAAGCGGGCTTTGAGGTTAGACTACCTCAGTTCTAAGTATCACTGGGTACATCAGTACTTTCATAACCTTGCAAATTGCTTTTCTTTTTTTCGCTTCAGTTTTTGTATCTATAAAATGAGGAAAATAGTAATGTCTGTTGCACATAGTTGTGAGGATTAAAAAGTTATTGTATGTAAATAACTCAGACAAGGCCTGACCCCCATAAATATTAGTTATTATTAAAAATATATTATACCTACTATTACTAATGTTAATAAGTAAGAAGAATAAGTTGAGATAAAAATTTAAGACTCTGAGTTTATTTGGAGATAAACTCAGTGGAGAGAGAAGAATTGGCTTATTGACTACGCTTTTTTTCCCCAAAATACTATTTAGCCTCATGACCATAGCTTTCCTGTGGTAGACTTAGCGATACAGCAGACTTGTTAGTTATGATTGATGTTGAAAGTCAATAATCTCTCCTGCTACAATTACAGAGAGAGACGTGTGTGTGTGTGTGTGCGTGTGTCTGTGTGTGTGTGTATGCATACATACATATATATAAATTATAATTGCCTGCCAATATTAAAGCTTTAATGGGCTTAAAACACCAGGCAGTAATTAAACACCGAATAAGAATATAAGGGGATAAAACGAAGAGAGAAAGAAAACCATTGTTTTATAGATATATAATACAAGAAAACTTTTTATTATAGAAGTTTTGTCTATTAAAAATCATCTTCTCAATTCATAAAAGGTGATTCATAGCCTTTTAATATTTCTTTACTTTAGGTTTTCATGAGATCCCAACGGGCACAATTATATCCAAAAGTGTAATTATCCAGTGTAATGAAATTGCGTTTGTTCTAACTGGGCTGTGCTTATAACAAATCCCCATCTGAGAAAGAGAGATATTCTGTGTAAATAGTCAATTGACCCAAATTATGGACAGACTTTTGGAAAACATACACATATGAAAGACAACAGAAGAAATTTAGGAAGAGTCCCAAGAAATCTTGTTGAATTGTGTAGCATACGTTATTAGAGATGCAAAATAGAGATATTTGCATACTTTGCTATTTAAAATATAAATAGAATACCTGGGGAGAAATTTGCTCAGAAACAAAATTTAAAATGCCAGAGTGACACAAAACGGTATAAGGTCACTACAAACTTTAAAAAGACATTTCCTTTTTTTCTTTAATTATCTTTTTTTTCTTACTGCCTTAAAAACATTGTATAGTACATCTGGTACACTGACTCTAGGCCCCTGCCATGCCTCCCACTCTCTAGCCCTCACTCCCTCTTAAATACAATCGATTTGCCCACAAAAGCGCAGATCACACTCAAACTGTCTAAACATCTGCTAGAATCATTTGAACACCACTGATTCAATTTCAACCATCCGCGTGCTCCATCAACTCAACTTTCCTGGTACTTCAATGCCTCTTCTTCACCTGGAGCTCTTTATGCTCTATCCCTCCCACATACATACTTTAGTTGTTCATCATGGAAACCAACCCTGATGAACTTTTACAACCAGAAGACATGCATTGAACAGGTAGGCCATCTGAAAGAAGACACTGGCTAGCGGAAGGAATCTTAGTCCATGAGTTTCTGCTGCTCTCAAAGCCATCAAATAGTTATTTCTAATTGCTTTCTGCAACTGTGTGCCTCCCTCCACATCTACAGTTTTCAGAAAATAACATAATTAGCCTTATTGGCATTACAGACCTACGCGGAGCCTCCCCATTGAGTGGACGAAGAGGTAGTAATGTCCATCCACCCAATAAGGCATATGAGGTGAAAAAGGCAACATTACCCAATGTTCATTACAAATTATTCATGTGGTTCTCTTCATTGATGAATTTACACATAAGCATACCTTTTAGGATATACTCACATTCATACTTCAGTAATTCCACTAAGACTTAAATATTTACTATTTGCTAGTCATTATTAACGCTTGAATTTCCACTGCTTATCAGATAGTCAAATTTTCTGCTCTCAGAGCATATATTCTAGTGAAATGAAATTCTACTCATCAAAAATTATCTTATTTGCTTAGGTAATATAATATGTACTATATGAATAAGATCAAATGAGCAAACGAGTAAAGGGATAGAGAGGAATAACTTTATAAAGGGTTGTCAGAGAAGACCTCTCTCATGAGGTGAAATTTGCTCCAAGTTCTGGATGATAAGTGGGACTGGGTCCTGTGGATTATTCAAGGAAAAAGAAAATATTGCAAGACCATCATCATGTTCAAATGTTTTTTGTTTTTTTTTCTTCTGCTAACTTTGGGGTTAGTTTGTTCTTGTTTTCCTAATCCCCTTAGATGTAATGTTAGATTGCTAATTGGAGATCTTCCTAGCTTTTTGAGGTAGGTATTTAGCACTATAAACTTTCTTAACACTGCTTTAGCTGTATCTCAGACATTTTAGTATGCTGTGTCTCTAATTTCATTTGTTTCAACAAAGTTTAAAATTTTTTGCCTTAATTTCATTCTTTATGCAGTAGTCATTCAGGGGCATGCAGTTTAACTTCCTTGTGATTGTTTGGCTTTGAGAGATCTTCTTGATATTGATTTCTACTTTCATTTCACTGTGATGTGACAGTATGATTGGTATGATTTCGTGTTTCTTTTGGATTTATTAAGACTTGCTTTACGGTCATGCACGTGGTTGGTCTTGGTGTATGCTCTGTGCAGATGAGAAGACTGGATATTCTGTGAGTATCGTGTAGATGTCTATTAGGTCCAATTGTTTAAGTATCAAGTTTAAGCCCAGAATTTCTTTGTTAGTTTGCTGCCTTGATAAATTGTCTACTGCTGTCAATGGGGTATTGAAGTCCCTCATTCTTATTATGTGGTTGTCTAAATCTTGTAGTAGGTCTAGAAGTATTTGTTTTATAAATCTGGGTGCTCCAATATTGGATGTGTATATATTTAAGATAGTTAAGTATTCTTGTAGAATTGAACCCTTTCTCATGGTATGATGCCCTTCTTTATCCTTTTGTACTGTTATTGGTTTAAAGTCTGTTTGACTTGATATGGGAATAGTGGACCTGTGTCCGCTTTGTAAATTTTCTGTTTGCATGGTAGATCCTTCTCCAGCCCTTTACTTGGAGCCTATGGGTGTCATGTGTTTTTTATGTGTGAGACAGGTGTCTTAGAAACAGCAGACTGATGGATCTGTTTTTGAATCCAACTCACCACTTTCTGCCTTTTAAGTAGGGCTTTTAAATAATGTGTATTCAAGGTTAGTATTGACATGTGAGATTTTAATCCAATTGTGAAGTTGTTAGCTGGTTGCTTTGTATTTTCTATTGTATGGCTGCTTTATAGGATCTGTGGGCTATATGAGTTTTTATAGTGGCGTATATTGTTCTTTTGTTTCCATGTTTAGAGATCCCTTAAGTATCTCTTGTAAGGCTCATCCAGCGGTAACAAATTCCATAGCACTTGTTTGCCTTGAAAAGCATTTATTTCTCGTTTGCTTCTGAAGCTTAGTTTGGTGGGGTTTGAAATTCTTGGTTAAGATATTTTTTCTTTAAGATTGCTGAAAATAGGTCCCCAATCTCTCTTGGCTTATAAGATTTCTTTGAGAAGTCTATTGTTAGCCTGATGGGATTCCCTTTGTACCTCGTCTGGCCTTTTTTTTCAGAATTGACCTTGGACATTCTGGTGAATATATGCCTTGGTGATATTCATTTTGTATAGTATGTTGCAGATATTTTCTTGATATCCTGTATGTAGATGTCTACATCTCTAACAATATTAGAAATGTTTTCTTACATTATTACCTTAAACATGTTTCCTGGTTATTTACTTTTTCCCTTCTCTCTCAGGAATGCTAATTATTTATAGGTTTTATCACTTTATGTAATCCCACATTTTTTGAAGACTTTGTTCTTTTTTTTCTTTATTTTTGTCTAACTGGTTTAGTTAGAAAAACCAGTCTTCAATATCTGAAATTCCTTATTCTGCTTGGTTCAATCTATTGATACAGCTTTCAATTGTGTTCTGAAATTTTTAAGTGAGTTTTTCAACTCTAGAAGCTCTGATTTAATGTTAAGATGCTTATCTCTTCCTTCATGTTCTGGATTGCTTTAGAAGTTTTTTTTAAATGTTGATATTCAACCTCGTCTTGGATCTCATTGAGCTTTATTGTGGTCCATGGTTTGAATGCTTTATCTGTCATTTTTGAGTTTCCATTTCAGTTAACTGGCACCATTGCTGGAGAGCTAGTGCAATACTTTGGGGGTGTCACTACATTCAGATTTTTCATGGTGCCAGAATTCTTTCACTAATTTCTTCTCATGTGAAGATGCTGACACTTCAAACTTTTTCTAATTATTTTCATGTGGGTAGGATATTTTTCTTCCTCTTTCTTTTTCTATAATATTATTATTTTTTTCCTTTCCCTTTTCCTTATCTCCGCTCCCTAGGTGGTATGAGTGTACAGAATGCTGAGTGGCATCATTTGGCTTTTCTTCTGCAGCCCTACGCACTTCTTTTGGCAGGCTTTATATTGGGCTCTACAGTTTGATCTACAACCAGCAGATGGCACTTACAGGTGAGAGCCACCTGTTGTCAGTGTGGCTTGGTATATACTTGATCCTTGTTTACTGGAAGAAGCTCACTGTGGCCCCAGACAATGGGCTAATACATGGAATACACTGTGGTCCGAGCTTCCTCCTCAGCCCCATAGGGGACAGAGACTAGAAAGGGCAGGGCCAAGCCAGGCAGATTTACCTACAGATCCTTGATGGCTGGAGAAACACCAGAACTGAGGTGAGTGGCCACAGTACACTCAGAGGTGTGCCTAGTTGTGAAGCTGAGAAGTCTCCTTGGCCCCAAGCTCTCTGCATGTAGTTGGAGGCAGCCTACATTCTTAATCGAGGGAAGTGTGTCCTCCAGATACCTGGAGATGTGCCTAAATGTGGAGTGGAGAGGATTTCCCCTGCAACAAGATCTGTGCACAGGAGGGGTGGGGCAACTCAGGCTGCTGAATCAGACAAGCAGGTACTCAGAATGTCTGATGATCTGCTTGCACATGAAGCAGAGAGGGCCTCCCTTGCACCAGAGTCTCTGCACAGGATGGGTGGGGCAGCTCAGGCTGCTGGTTCCGGTCAGTGGATGCTCCAACTGCCCGGATTTCTGCCTAGGCATGAAGTGGACCAGGCCCTGATGCTCCACAATCTCAACAGAGCAGAATGGGGCACCCAGCAATGGCACATGCAGATTAATTCCAGGTTGCCAAGCTGGTGGTGGTTGCAGGTCTTGCTGCTGAGGAAAAACTACAGCTGTAGCAGTTATCCTCCTGACCCGGGCTTGCAAGAGGGGAGAGCACAATTCCAGCACCAACTGCTGAGGTGCTTTCCACAGTTCTGACAGTAGAGGCCTCCCCCTCACTCCAGAGCAGGCACTCCAAGTTCTGGCCTGAGACTAAAATGCCTGTGCAGGCATTCGGCTGCGTAGCCTAAGAACGGTTGTCTTTGTATGCACCTGGATTGCAAATGGTGTCCTGCTCTCAGTCCTGGGCCTGGAAGAGACACAGTTTTTTCCTGTGTCTTTCTTTCCATGCGTCTCCAAGACTCTCCTCAATTAGCTCCAGGGATTGGGAGAAAGCAAGCGTTCTTCCTCAGCCTGAATTGCTCTGATCCCCAGGGGAAAGGTGGGTCACAGAGGGAGGCACTGTGCTTTTAAGCACTGGCGCTTCACTCACTTTTATCAGATGGATGCCATCACAGTGGCTCTTTGCCAGCATTCTGCTCCCTGGGATCTGGGATGTCCTTCAGGATTAAGTGGATTCCCATTTTCCTTCTTGAATTAAGGCTCAGAGAGTTTATTTTTAAGCACTACCTTACTATTTCCATGTGACTGAGGCATGCTGAAAGCCTCCAAGATGCTATCTTGGGAAATATATGTGCTCTATATGTTAAAATAGCTTAAAAAGAAGATTTCAACTGTTCCCACCACAAAGAAATGAGAACTATTTAGGGTGATGGATATGCTATTTAGCCTGCGTTGGTCATTTCACAACGTATATGTGTATTGAAATATCACATTATACCCCATCAGTATATATAATTGTTATTTGTCAATTAAAAATAAAACTTAAAAATAGAAAAAAATCTGAGAAAAGGGGAAGTTGAGGAAGTGGCATAAAAGTGAGCTTTAAATGCACTAATCCCCCACATTCTCAACCTCTAAACTACAAGTAATTATACCCTTTGTTAAAAGAAAAAAATGGAATGAAGAGGCAAATTTCCAGGGATGTTTCAGCTCTGCAACTAAATAGCTATAAAATCTTTAAAAAGTTATTTAATTATTTCAGTTTAGTCTTTAATTTTGTCTTCATATATTTGCTTTTCAGGACATGGGTTCCAGTTCTATCTCCAAAGATCTACATTGGGAAAAAAAAAAGTAAAATACTCCAAAATAAAAAAATACAATAATCATGCATCATAGACCCATTATTTCTCTCAATACATGAGTTTCAACCTATCCCTTCAAAAATATATAGTAATGAAGATTAAATTTAAGTAAATGAAGATTATAATCCAAAATGCTGGGTATGTTAGAAAATCCTATTCCTGCTAATTTGTAAACTGGATAAATGTATACTTATCTTTGTAAATTCCCAGTTTTCCTAAGGTAAAGCAGAACCACACACTCCTAATTTCACCTTCTTGTACTCAGCATTCTAAACCTACATTATTTTTTTAAACCAGGTGGTGTTGGTGATGGGTGTGAAAATCTCCTGAAAGCTTTTGAACCACTCAAAAATAAATACATACATAAACCAAATTTTTCAGGATACCCACAGCTTCTTCTACCATTAGAAGCCACTTTTCTGTGTTTTCTATCTTTGTAGATTTGCTTCAATTCTCTGCTTGCATGTCCTCCCTTCTTTTCCTATATTATTGTTCTTCAAAGTCCAGCTGAAATGCCATACTTCCTGGAGTCTTCCCTGTTTTACCCTACTTTTGTCATTTATCATGTTTCACACTCATCATAGTTAGTTGAACACAAAACTTGCTTTCCTTAACAGTTACAATCAGGTGAAAGACAGAGACCACATTTTTTCCCTCTGTTTGTGTTTAGTACTGAGTCTGGAACAAAACTGATCCTCAGCTATGCATTGATGAATAATCAGGCACAATAACACTGTGCAAAGTACACACTGAAATACTCAAAGATGTGCCTTTCTGAGATAAATTTAAGCATCAGTCTCACTATGCTAAACTCCAATGTAATAATCCAGGCACAGAAAAACAAAATCACATGTTTTCACTTAGTTATAGGAACTAAAAATCAAAACAGTTTAACTCATAGGGATAGAGAGTAGGAGGATGTCTACCTGAGGCTGGAAAAGATAGTGGTGGGGGTTAGGGAGGTGGAGGTGGGACAGGTCAATGGGTACAAAAAACAGAAAGAATGAATAAGATCTAGTATTTGATAGCACAATAGGGTAACTATAGTCAATACTAATTTAATTGGACATTTTAAAATAACTAAGAGTGTAATTGGATTATTTGTACACAAAGGATAAATGCTAAGGGATGGGTACCCATTTTTCCATGCTGTGATTATTATGCATCGCATTCCTATATCCAAACATTCCATGTACCTCATAAACATATAAACCTACTATACCTATTATGTACCCACAAATATTAAAACTAGAAAAAGTTAAAAGAGCAAATTAACTAGGCATACAGCTAACCAGGGAGGTGAATGACCTCTACAATGAGAACTACAAAACACTGCTCAAAGAAATCAGAGACAATATGAACAAATGGAAAAACATTACATGCTCATGGATGTGAAGAATCAGTATTGTTAAAATGCCCATACTGCACAATGCAATTTACAGATTCCAATTCTATCAAACTACCAATAATATTCATTACAGAAATAGCAAAAAAACTTTTAAAAAATTCATATGGAACCAAAAAGTGCCCAGATAGCCAAGCCATTTCTAAGCAAAAATGACAAAGCCAGGGGATATACAACACCTGAACTCAAACTATACTACAAGTCTACAGTAACTAAAACAGCATGGAACTGATACAGAAACAGATGCATAGACCTATGAAAAAAGAATAGAGAGTCTAGAAATAAAGTTGCATACCCACACCCATCTGATATTTGACAAAGCCAACGAATACAAGCAAAGAGAAAAGGACTCGTTAGTTAGTAAATAGTGCTGGGATAACTGGCTAGCCATATGCTGAAGATTGAAACTGGACCGGTTCCTTACTTCCTCACACCATATACAAATATCGACTCAAGATAGATTAAAGACGTAAATGTAAAACCTAAAACTATAAAAACTCAGGAATATAACCTAGGTAATACAATTCTGGACATAGAACCTGGCAAAGATTTCATGATTAAGATGCAAACATCAAGTGCAACAAAAATAAAAATTGACAAATGGGACTTAAACTAAAGAGCTTCTGCAAAACAAAGAAACTATCAACAGAGTAGACAAACAACCTACAAAATGAGAGAATATATTTGCAAACTATGTATATGGCAAAGGCCTAATATCCAGAATCTATAAGGAACTTAAACAAATTTGCGAGAAATAAACAGCCCCATTACAAAGTAAGGAAAGGACAAGAGCAGACATTTTTCAAAAGAAGAGATATACATGGCCAACAAGCATATGAGAAAATGCTCAACATCAGTAATCATTAGATAAATGCAAATCAAAACCACAATGAGATACCATCTCACACCAGTCAGAATGGCTACTATTAAGTAGTCAGAAAATAACAGACTCTGGTGAGGTTGCAGAGAGAAAGGAACATTTATATGCTACTGGTGGGAATGTAAAGTAGTTTTGCCATTGTGGAAATCAGTCTGGCAATTTCTCAAAGAACTGAAAGCAGAATTACCACTCAACTCAACAATTTCATAATTGGATATATAACCAAAGGAATATAAATTGTTCTACCATAATAATGCATGCACTCACATGTTAATTGCAGCACTATTCACAATAGCAAAGACATGGAATTAACCTAGATGTCCATCAATGGTAGACTGTATAAAGAGAATGTGGTACATACACACCATTGAATACTGTGTAATCACAACAAAAGAACAAGATCATTTGCAGCAACATGGATGGAGTTAGAGGTCATTATCCTAAGCAAAGTAATGCAGAAACAGAAAACCAAATACAACATGTTCTCATTTATAAGTGGGAACTAATGGACACAAAGAAGAAAACAACAGACACCACGTCCTACATGAGGGTGAAAGGTGAGAAGAGGGAGAGGATAAAAAAACCACCTGTTGGGTACTATGCTTATTACCTGGGTAAACAAAATAATCTGTACATCAAACCATTGTTAAAACAGAGTTTGTGTATATAACAAACCCGACATGTACCTTGAACTTAGTTAAAAGTTAAAAAAAAAGAATAACAACAACAAACTCCAGTTTCACAAGGTGAAAATGCGTAATTTTTATTAATGAAATTAACAATCAAGGAAACACTAAGGGCAAATGAAGATATTCTAAAACATATCCTCATATATCACCAGTATACTGTCTTAACTACTACAGCATCTTCTTGAAAGCAATTTGGTTATGTTTATGAAGCTAAGAAAATAATAAGTTGCATATGTTGACTAGCAATCCTGATGTTCTGTTGGAGAACTTTTAGAAACATCTGAATGGTCTAGAATAAGTAACACTGTAATGAACATCTTCATCCAAGAAAATGAAGGAAAAATGCAATTAGCAAGATTTCCTTGGAACATTCTTTAGAGTAGTTAATTTGTGATAGATTTAACTGTATTGAAAATTACATAGCTATGAAAACTATAATAATGGAGATCATAAAGCCAATAGAAATATTATTATATAATAAGAGAATACAATACTAATAAAACTAGAATTAAATAAATTAGAAATAAAAATTATATCCATTGTTAAATAGGTACTTTGAAAGGAATTGAAAGAATAGAAACATGTATACTTTATTAGGATGGTGAATTTATAGAAACTATTATTAATTTTTGGTTCTTTTCGCCATCTTTCCATAATTGCATCCAATGTAAAATTTTGAGTGTGTGTATGTGTGTGTGTGCGTGTGTGTGTCTATGTGTGTTTGAGAGAGAGAGAGTGAAAGAGAGAGAGGTGGAAGGGAGGAAGTGATCCTGAAAACTGATAGACAATTTAGGGGCATATTGTTCATGAATTTTGGTAAGAGATGACAAAAATTTGAATCAGAACAATGCCCATGGGAATAAGGAGAATAACTGTGTCTCTTATTGGCCCATTCATTATTTTTAAAAGACTTGCTTATACTTTTTCCCTCTGTATTCTACGGTATTCTTTTCTTGCATTTTCTGAGCTTTAGCAGAGGCTGAAGATTATTTCCAAGTGGTGTACTTAACAAGAAAGTGACCAATATCAGCATAAAGTTTCCTTTAAATATAGTCATTACCTGTTGATTCCAATGGTAACTTTGCTTCCTTCCCGTATTCTTTGTCAAATGCTAGTTTCTCATTTTACTTAAAAAGCCAGGAAGAGCCTCACTGTGCTGCAGCTATGTTGTGTTCTGAAATATTTGTCTCCCTATGTCACCTTTTCCATCACAATCAGCATTTTCTGCCACATTGTCTCCTGGGAAGCTTTATAGTTTCACCCTTTAATGGGCAGAGTCAGTTTTTGCTCGAGGACTGAAATGAAAATTGGGCTTCCTTGCATGGGGCCATGACACTTCGAGTGTTACACAATTAAATTACTCCATTTGCAGAAGTAGTTCAGTGTCCTGGCTATTTACTCACATGAGACACCTAATTTCCATATGCGAAATTGGAGTACAACTACCTATTTTTCTTACATCTAAGAGATCTCATAATATCTAATTAACAAGAGTCTGTTAAGTACCTTGAGACAGATCTATGACATTCTATTAAAAACATTACATGATTTACAGATTAATACTAACTGTTCTCACTTTATTTCAATAGTTATCATTAAATTTTAAGAAAAACAAAAAACTTGCTGTTTTTCATTCTGGGATGTATTACAATAGCCTGACCATGAGAGAAGCAACTCAGTCAAAAAATAACATATTAAATTTGAAATGGCCTTATGTCTCCAAGTTGCTGATATTTAAAACCATTATGCAGTTTCCTATTCGTGTTTTCCAGTAAGCTGTTGCAAGATAAGGACCATGCATCTTAGTCATCAGACAAAACAATAGAAACTATCTATTTAGGGTGTATAAAGTATCCCTATAGCAGAATTTCTGCAACCTCAAAATTGTTGAGGTTTTAAGGCAGAAGAGGTCCTTGTTGTTTGGGACTATCCTGTGTAATGCGTGACACTCAGCAGCATCCCTATATGCCAGTTGCATTCCTCCACCCTGGTTACAAGAACAAAAAATGTCTCGAAAAAACTTCCAAATCTTCCCTCGGGGACAAAATTGACTCTCTAGTGGATTGACAACCCTGCCCTGAGGTGAATTCCAGTGTATGTCTGATAACCTTCATAATTTTCAACCCATCTCAAAGATACCATCAAAATCAGCTGAAATAAATATGCTGTAGAGATATAGCTATAGATATTATCTGTGATTTTGACATAGTGGATAAATAAATAGAGATTTGTTTAACTTTTACTGTTTTAGTTTTAATTATTTAGATACATTTGTTGGTCATATCTCCATCAATAGTGAGACGATAGTTTCAACAAAAAGCATGGTTGATCAGAATCAAAGTCTCACATGATGGCATAATCAAGACTGGTAATACTACTGGATTTAAGTCAATATCAAATACCACTTGCTCTCACTCATATTTGGGAGCTAAAATAAGTGATCTCATGGACTTAGAGAATAGAACACTAGATACCAGAGACTGGTGAGGGTGGGTGGTTGTGAGGGGTGTGATAAGGAGAAGCTGGTGAATGGGTACAAGCATACAGTTAGAAGAAATAACTTCTAATGTTTGATAGAAGAATAGGACACTAAGACTTAGCAACAATATTTTATATATATCAAAATAACCAGAAGACAGGACTTGAAATGATACCAACCTATAGAAATGATAAGTACTCAAAGTGATGGATACTCCAAATCCCTGACTTGATCATTACACATTCTATGCCTGTAACACTCATATGTACCCCATAAATATGTAAAATATTATGTATCAATGAAAAGCACTGACAGCATAGATGGCATTATTCTCAAATAGCAGGTGACTGTTTTCAGGACTCTACTGCATTACAGAGTGACTACAACCAGGTAGAGTCTGTATTGGACACTCATCCTCCAATCTCTATGTATTATACAAAGAAAGTCAATCGTGTGTGTGTGTGTGTGTGTTTTGTTTTTTTCTTTTTCTTTTTTTAAAACAGCTAACACAAGTTTATAAGTATGAGGCTTATAAATTAGCAATGGTACCAATGGGGAATTTCACAGATCTGTAACTGATTATGAAACATAAAAAGTTATGTTGCTAGCCTGTTAAAAATTATGCACAGTGTTTAGAGTCTATTTCCTAATTAGTGTAATTAAAACCAAATTTTATACTTGGGTAAGGTGATAGATTGTGTCAACTGCTCTTTCTTCTTCTTAGTTGAATTTTAAAATTGCACATTCATAATGTATTCTTATTCAGTAAAGTAAGAAGACGTAAGACATTTAATAATATGAAATATAGCACGTTCTGTATTTTTGTAAAGTAGTACGTTGAAAGGAATAAAACTAATCTGATGAAGCTCTGGAATATAATCTTTCATAGTTATTTAAAATTTACCTAGTCCAGATGTCTGCCTATTATAAGACTTGGCAGAGTTCCCTACCTTATACTCTTACAAAGAATGAGAAAGTATTTTTGGAAAGCCTTAGCTTATTCCTCAAAGTGATAATAATAACAAATTTAAAGATGCCTTGTGGTTTAATCAATTGTGTTAAATCGAGTTTTTATTTTCAAGTTACAGAAACTAAAATTGGCTATTTTTTTAAATGCATATATTATTATTAAAGTATAAAATTTACAGTCAGGAATGTAAATGAGATAGAAAATAGAAACTAGAAATCATATGGAATTTTCTCCAACTCTTACTATGCTTCTCTTCATGAAAGAACCCATTTGCTTCTCAGTCTTCGGCCTAACTCTCTGCTATTCAGTCCACAAGAAATAAAATCCCAAATAGATCATCTGACCATCTGAGTTTTTGCTGTCTGCAAGTAACCAAACTGTGATAAATATCTTATAACCCCAACTCCAAATTTCTAGTTAGAGATTTAATTTTCATCTGGGGCGAACCCATGAATTGTGTCTGGAGCTTGGGTGTGGAGATTTAATACACAATATGGCAAAAGGGACTCACCCCATAGGATGAAGGAAGTTGCTAAGAAACAATGGTGAATAGCTATAATCTGGGAAGATTCCTACAAATATCTGTTAAATAATTTGTTACTAAGAGAATAATCTCTGTTTTGGACCAATCAGTACTCTCATTTCATTGTGCAACTGCTAAACCTTGTCTTTCTCCCATACACTGGTATTTTTTCTGTACAAGTGACCGCTAGGGTGCTTACTTTTTAGTCTACTTTATATTGACTCTTTCTAGCTGTCTCCAGCCTGTCCACACCATGAACAGTGCATACCTAAACTTAGGTGAGGGAAAGCCACTCAATTCATTTTTATTCTCCCAGAATTGACTCAAGCAGTATTTTTTTAGTGCTGGTTGAACTCGGTGAATTGGTTACACTTTTTGCCTCACTCTTCCTGATCCACTGTCCGTCCCCCTTTGCAATGAGAAAATCTTCCCTACCCCGTTTGAAAGTTTAGATATTGGTTGCATGTCTTACTAGCTGTGCAATCTTGGAAAAGTTTGTAACACCTTTAAGATTCATCTGCCATATCTGTTAAATGGGCATGGTGGTATCTATGTAATAGAGATAGTATAAAAAAAGAAATGAAATTATTCACGTAAAATACTCAATTTAGTGCCTGGTACAACTTAAGTATCTGCTCCTCCATGGATGTTAGCTGTTGCTACCACTACTACTAGTTACTAATACTAATATTACAGCTACCATTATCACCACTACCTCTAATGCTTCTATCCCTATTGATCTTATTGAGCTGGTAATCATTTAGGATATCTCTGATAACTGAAAATCAATTATCAGACTTTTAATGGGCATGTTATACTTTAGGTTCCTAGACTATCACTGGTCAAATCCATAGATTTCTCCAGTTTGTATCCTAATCATTGAGGTATCATGGGAGATTAGTTTGAATAAATATAAGCAAAGGGTAAAATAAATGTCTACATATAAGTTGCCTTCAAGCAGAATGTATTTTTGATCAAAATGCTATGAAACTATTTCTCCTTTGCTGTGCAGCAGGTAGAGCACAATCATTATTTGCTGCTGCTTCTGAACACTCAGGCTTCCCTCTGTGGAAGCTGTTCCTTGTTGGCTCTGCCCATGTAACAGTAACAGGACGAAGAGCTACTTTATTCTACTCCCTTCTTCAGGAGGAAAATGGGTGCCTTCTTTAATGTGAGTGGTCAGAAGCCCTAGTACTTCCTTTTGCGACACTGTTTAAAGTCAGACTCTCTGGAGCAACCTAGGAGGAAATCTTTTGTATATCCATGCTTTATGAGAAGATGATGACAATGGCATGTTAATAATTACTAAGTCTTCATATAAAGGAGGTGTTTCGAACACAGAATCCTACCCAATTTTGTTTCAGTAGGTTTCACTGATTTGCCTGAAGTCACAAAATAGGTGAAAGTACCATGGCCAGCATCTTTGTCCTCCCAAGCTGGGGCTGTTTCTGTTATAACATGCTAAGAAAGGTAAGGCTTCATTGTAAGCATAAAGTAGGAAGACATTAGGTTTATCATTTAACATGTGAGTGAATATCTAAATTACTGTGATGTACAAATATCTATAAGGTGTTAGATTAAACTTGACAACATTTTCAGGTTTTGTTTGTTTGCTTGCTTATTTGTTTGTTTCAACTGCCTATCTTTTTATTGTTTGGGAAAAGTGACAACCACCAACTTCTTGCAGTCATCTAATTAAATACCTAAAACTGAATAGTTGGCAATTTGCATGTCTTCTTCAGAAAAATATCTATTCAGGTATTTTGCCCATTTTTTAATCAGTTTACAAATATGCCACCAACACACAATGTGGAAAGGACAGTCTCTTCAATAAATGGTGTTGGAAAAACTGGACACCCACAAGCAAGAGCAGGAAATTTGACCTTTATCTCATACCATATGCAAAAATCAACTCAAAATATATGAAGAACTTAAACATAAGCCTGAAACTCTAAAACTACTAGAAGAAAACATAGAAGGAATGTGCCATGATATAGGTCTGGACAATGATTCTTTTTTTTTCTTTTTTGCATATGACTCAAATTTCAGGCCACAAAAGTAAAAGAAGATGATGTGATTACATCAAACTAAAAAGCTTCTATACAGCAAAGGAAATAATCAACAGAACCAAGACGTAATCTATGAAATGGGAGAAGATATTTGCAAAATGTATATCTAATAAGGAGTTAATATATCCAAAATATATAAGGAACTCAAACAACACAATAGCAAGAAAATAAACCTTACCATTAGCATTCAATTAATGTCACATTCAAATATTTCTCTTTTAAAATGTTACATATAAAAACGGAAGAAAAATATGTAGCCCTCTGTGCAAACAAAAGGCAGTTTGATATTTTGCTTTGATGAAAACCAAGGGCAGTGCAGGTAGTTCACCATAAATAACCTGAATTGGTTGTCTCTTTCAGTCTTTGTTTTAATTAGCATTACAAAAGAGAAACATTGCATATATTAGACATAATTTCTAACCTCAGAAATAAAATGTTACCTTAAGTTCCACAGTGAGCACAGGCTGAATGACTGTTTTAGCTCAGGGGAGGATATATTTAGGCTTGTTTGTAAAGCATAAATTACAGTAAGTGTTATGGTGTCATAAGTTAGCTGGATTACCTGGAGCAGCTCCTCTCCTTCTGAATAATTAAGATATCTGATTGAAACATATGTCTAGGTTATTAAATGCAAATGTACAAATGTGAGGGTATTTGTATAGATACACATGTTTAATAAATACATGGTTCAACTTCTAGACACAAAGACCTCTTGAGTAAATTTGACCTCTCTGTCCATTCTGGTTGTGATTTAAAAATTAATAATAATAATAAAAATAATAATAATCTGTAAGATTGTGAGCCTAAGGGGAAGGTAATTAGCACTAATTGCATTTATTTTTAAACAGATCTGTTCTTACTAATCAGCGTTGTTTCCACAGGTGCTTATTTTCATGTGAAGAGGAGGGGATTTATGATGCTTTGATAAGACAAGAGAAGGAAGGGCATGGTTTGGTTCTCATTCTAACATCTGAAGAGCATGGTGTGGTGCTGAGGGAGGGAGCTACTATTGCTGCATGTTAGGATAGCTATCCTGTAGCAAATGTCATTCTTTGATCAACTTCTCTATGTGGCTTACTATCTTGCTTTCTTTTTTTTTTCTTTCTTTCTTTCTTTCTTTTTTATTTTTTTTATTTTTTTGAGACAGAGTTTTGCTCTTGTTGCTCAGGCTGGAGTACAATGGCACAATCTCAGCTCACTACAACCTCCACCTCCTATGTTCAAGCGATTCTCCTGCCTCAGGCTCCCGAGTAGGTGGGATTACAGGCATGCACCACCACACCGAGCTAATTTTTTTATTTTTAGTGGAGACGTGGTTCCACCATGTTGGTCAGGCTGGTCTCGAACTCCCAACCTCAATTGATCCACCCACCTCGGCCTCCCAAAGTGCTGGGATTACAAGTGTGAGACTCCGGACCAGACCTACTGTCTTGCTTTCAATGCATGTTTTTCTGGTGTCTTTTTATTTTTTTAATCACAGATTTAAAAACATCTGGCTAAAATAATGTCTCAACAATTGTTGAAAAGGGACCATTTTGGAGAATAAAATCAGAGATATCAGGTCCTCTGCTGGTTACATTAAAACTGTTGCAAGATGGAAGCAGATACACCTAGAATCAATCAAATGTTTGCATCTGCTCAGACCTACCTCTCATTCTAAGAATAGAATCCTGATTTTGCTCAGGGAACAACTACTTCTCTATCTTTAATCCATGTGGTTTGTGTGAAACTGTGCTTCATGTCTGACTAATCAGATCCTTCCATCCTCCTGGCCACATTGAATTAGATGAGAGGTGAGCATGTGAAACTAGTGAGACCAAAGGAACACAATTTTGGATGATTGTTGGAAATGCTGGGCAGATTAAGTTCTCTTTTGCTGAGATTATGAAACTATAAGAATACAGATGATCTCTGTTCAACTGGGGGCCTTGTAACTGCAGTATTGAGAGTATAAGAATAGCTGAAAGATGTAGAGGTATTAATTCCTGTGACATAGGTGGAATTTCTGGATTCAGCAAAAGAAAGGTCATTCTTTTCTCATGTTTTTATTACAGATACAATTCTCTTTCTCCTTCTCTTTCTCTGTCTCTCTTTCATCTTTCTCTTTTCCCCCCAATACCTGTAGTCCATAATCAGTACTTCCCCCTCTTGCAAATGCAGAGAATTCAACTCAAAAGTCCTAGTTGATAGATCTTCTATGACTACCCCATTGTGTATTTTAGAACTCTTTTTTTGCAGACAGAACAATCTAACATGCAAAGGGGGAAACACTTAGTACAACTGTTGAGTATCACACAGACTATTTGGGAAGGCTGTTTAAGCATTTGCTATAAGCCAAGGTAACAAGAACAACTTTAGATTTAAACTTTCAAGGAGATGCTGTCATCTCTAATAACCATGAATCTCTATAGCAGTCTGGAAGCTTCCACCAATACCACGGATAAAATCAAGCTGCCTCTGCCACCACCCTTATTATGTCTGTTTACTGACTGCAAATTAATGGCTAATGCCAGCATGACTGGTCTGTAGAGTCTGAATCATACATTGCCATTTTAGCTGCAAGAGAATCTGGGAATGTTAAAATATGTATTTTTTTCCTCACTGAAAGACACACGTAGGACTTGAAAGCATGTGAAATAAGTTCAAAAAGATCTGGGTGAGCATGAATAATCAGTGCTGACTCTCGCTATATAGTCCCTAATATAGATAATTTAGACTTAGCTGAGAAGTACTTGGTATTTATCCCAGTTTCCTTGTGAGAATTGGTACCCTCCAGTTGATTAAATTTACGAGAATCCCAAGCTGACCCATTGCCCATCACAGGATGGATATACAAACAAAAAGGTTCTAGAGAGAGAGAGACAAGGGTCAGCTTTGCCTTCGAGACGCACATATTCAGTACTCTCATTTCTGACACTCTGGCACGCAGATGAGCTTTTTCCTTTAGCAAAATTAAATGCAGAGTAGCAGATGTTGGTATTCATCAGATATGACAGCTGAATATAATCAGTTCTGATATTCATAAGAAAAAACAACAAATATAAAGCACAACTGATTGTATTCAGGAGGTGTGTCTTATTTTTCAATGTGGGAGGATACACAAATGTTAGGCTAGACTTTGTAGCTTCTCAAGAAATCAACCACAGCACAACTAAGCCTAGGTATCCTGATACACCAGTACAGGGTTTTTCATTCTCACCATTAGCACTTTATTAAATGCATTCTGACATGCTCTGTGCCAATGGAAAGGTATTTTCCTCCTTTGAAAGCCTCAGTGTTATTATCTGTGATGCTGAGGATGATGATGATGGAGATGAAGATAGTGATGGTAATGAGCAATAGGGTGATAATGTATTAAATAAAGGAAATGGCATGCATTAAACAGATACTCTGTGTCAGGCACTTATCCAGCCATGACTTCTAAATGTGGGCTCATCTCTATAGGTATTTTTTCTATCTCTCAATATAATTTAATCCTAATAGTAATTTTAATTAGGCTGATATTCCTATTCTCATGTGCATATTGAGACCGCTGGTCGTAAAGAAGTGATATTCAAGCACTGCACCAACTCACTGTGGCTCTTAAACTGGACTGAAGCGACGCTATTCCTATAGCACTAGCTTACTCACAGATGAAGATTTTTCTTCCTCCTCTTCCTGTGACCAACAGCCAAAGACATATTTTGAGATGTATTAGTGCACCGGGACCTTACTCAGTCTATAGACGACCAAGTTTACATAGGCAAACCTCTCTTCCAAAATCCCAAGGTAGAACTGTTCTTGCTGTATTGGAGATGATAGAAGAGATGCTGATTCCTGAGGTCAAACGTCACCATTCTAAAGAACAGTTGGCTATGATTGTTTGGGAATAGCTGAACCATCTGTGGAATTAGATTTAGTTCCAATTCCTGATAAAACACTGCTGAGATTTTCCTAGTTGTCCCTACACACATGGTAAATTCATACCCATTAACCTCTCTGGAGATTTTAATTTTTTTTCCTCTATAATCTTTTCGTCTCTAGCTACCCATTCATATCGTTATCCCTCACCCTGGGGTAGGAGGATAGGAGTTAGGTTGTTAGTCTAAAAATTTGATAAATTCTTCAAATTCTTATTAAACTCCTTATTAAATTCATTTTTTCTACTAAAAATAACTATCTTCTTTTTTAGTCTCAGAGCCAAAAGCATAATCTCCCCGATAGGCTAAGCTTTGGAAAACCAAAGACAGCTGACTTGAAGAGCTTCCTGCTTTCCTTCTTGTCCCATTCCTCCCACAAGCCATAAATAGAGAACTATTCTTGTACCTAGATCGTGGAAAAAGAAAGGAGGAAATGACGAATATTTTCTTTCTTTTTCTATATATAATAACTAAAAACTATTTTCTTGACATACACAGATGAAGACTCTAAGGCTTAAAGGAGGTTAATTAATCTGTTCAAGGTCACAAAATCTGCTAGAAATAGAACTTGAATTATAACCCAATTCTGATTCCAAAATCTATATATTTAATTCATGTGATTATTTATTTATTGAGTGGGATAAATATTTACTTTATTTCAGTGGGATAAATATTTACTTTATTTATTCATTGGGAAACTAGGACGCACGGAATGTACTGGATGCAATGTTCTAGATATCAAAATCTAAGGTTTCACTTGAACTAAAGAGCTTGTGGTATATGGCTTAAGATCACTGACTAAACTATGAATAGGTTACGTAGTTCTATTGCTTCCAGTAAATGCATTACGCAATCTCCTTATAATGTTTTAGAATCTTTCTAAATGTTTTACACAATGAGAGGTGATAAGATATTTTATTAGGAATATAGTGTTTGGTAAATTAATATGGACTATTATTCTCTACTACACGAAGAAGTTGTCTTCTTAAGAGCCTTCCTGAGACTGGCTTCATCCATGCATCCCACATATATCTTCAAAAAAATTTAAAAACGTGGGGAGATGGAAAGGAAAGCGAGAAGTAACATTTTGTGTATATCTTTTATGATAACATGTCTGTGATAAAATAATATTCTATAGAAAAGGATGTACTACACATCTGACTGGAAATGGTCTCTCAAGTAGAAATAAAACAACTATATGACTTACAAAGAACGATTCAGGGCAATTAAAAGAGGGGAAAAGATAGCAGCAGATAGAGAACCCCTAAATGCTGTATTTGGAAATTTGACAATGATTTCTTTCCTCTTTCTTTTCTACTCAGCTCTGAAGAATGCATAGAGGCTGCTACATAGGTAATGTATTTACCAGTAGATTCTAGAAATTCTGGAGAATGCGCTGCAGCTGAGACTGTCAGCCATAGAACATGCCTGAGCCTTTGAACTATGGGTGTTTGGGAAATTATGGCATTTGACTGCCACAGAGAGTTACGATTTTCAGACCAGTTACTATATAACTTTATTTAACTATTCACTACTTTCTTTAATTATATTTCTTTTCAGTAAATATATTTCTTTTCAATAAATATTTTCATCTCTAGCATTTTCAACACAGTCAATTCATTTATATCATAGAAGTCATGGTGAAATTACTTGTATCTTAAAAGTCTGCTTTTAACAAAGGCCTTTGTCCACAGTTTCCCACTCTCATTTATTTATCCTCACACCTTTGGATTTACCCAAAGGCTTTTATGCCTGCTTCTTAACTGTGCTCCCTTCTATAACTCACTCATTTTCCATCTGAGTGAAATAGGTTTATCATCACCTATAGCTCTGGGAAGCAGGCTTTACTTTTAGCAGAGTCCTTGCCAACCTGGTCAGTCCACTCTCAAGGAGACAGTAATTCAAATATCTGAGAATAAGATAGGACTATCTGTCTTTTACATTTGATCTCCACAGGAATACTGTAAAAAAAAGACAGTTCTAGTCCTTTCAAAATTACAGAAAATAGAATGCTCATGTATGACGTATATATACAGGAGACACGTGACCATGGAACTTAGGTGTATTGTCTCATTTTGTGTTCAAATGGACCTATGAGATAGATGTACTGTATCAGTTTTTCAGTTGAGCAACCTGTTCATGATGAAATCTGCAAAATGTGACCAAATTCTGATTCAACTTTAAGTTTCTCTGGTATTAAGACTCTTTAGCTGAAGATCAGCTAGTCTTTCGTATTTAAGGATCATGGTTTTTTTTCTTAAAGACACAGAATATGCACATTTGGGGGTGAAAAGAAAAAAATAGTACTTTGGGTTTTGTTAAAAGCAAACAGAAGGTTAGAAACTAATCATGCCATTTTTTATAAATGTAATATACCTTAAATATTGTTTTCATTACATTCTTTCTTCATTATTTTCTTTAAGACCTGAGCGAAACACCACCTGCCTCAATACAATTTTTTCCCTGGTGTTCTGTCTTCTGACATTAACCCTATGTTACTTAGTGAACACGTAACATACGCAACTCTAAAGTATTGTTTCTCCTCTTACGAGTCCATTGTTTACAATTAAGCTATAATAAATAGGAGGGCTGGAACCAGGCATTATTTATTATTGAACTCTAACACCACTCACAATGGCAACTCAAAACAAATGTTGTTAATATGTTAACTAAATTTAATTGATACTGTCAGTGAATGAATTTCGACCATTTTATTACGTAATTACATTTCATTTTCACCATCAACATTTAAAAACAGAAAGATTTTAATCTCATTTAGTTATTTGGATTAATATTCATAGCATTAATTATATAGATGTATGTCAACTTAAAAGGAAACTAGAATAACAACAACAAAAACACAACATTTATTGGGCACTTACTACATGGTCAGCACTCTCTTAGAACAAATTACCTTAGTTAAATCTCACAGCTACCTTATGAGTTAGGTATTTTAATTATCCACATTTTAAGGATAAGGAAACTAAAGTAATTAAGTGGTAGAAGAAGGATTCAGCCAATTCAAGGTAAGTACTAAAGGCAGGATGATTACTGAGCCTGTTTTCTTAACCACTACTATATTGTTTCCATTCATAGCCTGGATTTGAACCAGTTCTTTACATTTAAAATCAAATGTACTTTTCCTTATGTGAAAAAAAAATCTTCCTAATAACAATTCCATAAATGGTGAGTTCAGTCAACCATTTATCTAATACATTTTAGGCAATGTTTGAGATGCTAGTTACATACCAACGAATAAAAATAAGAAAAAGGCCAGGCGCGGTGGCTCAAGCCTGTAATCCCAGCACTTTGGGAGGCCGAGACGGGCGGTTCACGAGGTCAGGAGATCGAGACCATCCTGGCTAACATGGTGAAACCCTGTCTCTACTAAAATATACAAAAAAAAAAAAAAAAAAACACTAGCCAGGCGAGGTGACAGGCACCTGTAGTCACAGCAACTCAGGAGGCTGAGGCAGGAGAATGGCGTGAACCTGGGAGGCGGAGCTTGCAGTGAGCTGAGATCTGGCCACTGCACTCCAGCCTGGGCGACAGAGCGAGACTCCGTCTCAAAAATGAAAAAAAAAAAAAGAAAAAGACTCTCATATCACAGAGTTAACATTATAGTGTTTTAGGCAGAAAATACACAAGATACACTAAAATATACTAAACTCAACCACAAAGAGGGCTTTGCTATTACTTTCAAAGAGTGATGGTTTTACTTGTACCACATCTTCAAAAAAGTTCAGAACCAAATCTTGAAAAGGAAAGGTAAAAATTATAAAAACTGATGATGACTTGGTCTAACCTATGATTCCCGTTTTTGAGTAGAGCCCATTTCCTAGGGATTTCAGAAGCTTAGCTCAGGTTTGCAGTCCTGAATGTGACAAAAAGCTACAGAAGGACAGTTCTCTCGTTCCAAGTCACATTAACCCCATAGGCTTTGAAAAGTTCACTTTTTGCTTCAGAAAAATTATCCTCACCTCTGTGCTATAGAATGATTTTTTCAAATAGGTTTTTACAGAAATTCCAAAGCCTCAGCACTATGACTTCTGATGTATGTTGCATGGACAACCATGTTTCTTCTTGAGTGTACTCTCTCTTAAATAAAATTGTGTATTAGTGAGTTAGTATACACACACACACACACACACAAAATCCTCATTTTTAACACAGTCTATAATGCCTCGTGCCTTTTATATTAATGCTTCATCGTTTTCTTTTTTCTACAAACATAAGCAATTTCAGAGTTATAATCATCAGTGGCTAAGACTGTTCCACTGAATTTGAACTCAAGCGTTCAACTTTCGGTGTGGTAACAAGCCATATAGTGTGAGAAAAACACAGATTGCCACGTCGTGATTTTTTAAATAGATTTCCAATCACCAATCAAGGAACAATTTGATATACTTAATATTTATAGGCCATCTTTCAAAATGGTGTTTAACATGAATGAGCATCATTTGCAAATGAAATAAAAATCTAATGTATGTTCCAATCTTTTTGACAGGGAGCATATTGCTAAGATCTCTGCTTCTTTTTTCTGTTGTGCTTGCTTTCTAATGCACATGCCACTGGTTTACCCTCCAGCTCACCCATCACATTCCTATTCAGAAGGTTAACTGCACCAGTGACTTCACTTGGAAGTAAGACCAGATGTTCCAGTTGCTCCTGGGCAAGAATGAATTAACATTTTAAGTATTAGGTAGTGGAAATGTTCAAATATCATCTGTAGTCTCTGATTTGTAGCAAGACTACTTAATGGATGTCATAAACTTATGATGAACAGGAAAACTATAAAACCTATGAAGGAAACAGACTGACAAAAGTTGGCAAGCTAAGAGGAATTTTTGTCAGCCTGAGGACACCACTGAAATGAACAGTTTGATGTTGCTGTTTTTTCACTTCTTGCATATTGTATTGGTCATAACTCCCAGAGAGAAGCATTTGTTATTGCCTCTTTGTGTTCACTAGAATGTGACAATACCCACCAGAGTGGTGAATCCCTTGTCTAGCCAAGAAACTGTCTTGATTTTGGATAACTTAAGTGGCCAACTCTGTTTGCTGACATATTGAGTTCACTTAACAATTGATATACTGTTGCATGAACTACCTGTTAAGCACAATAGCTGAAAATTCAAAGACAATTGCAATGTTCTCCTAAAGAAAATGTACAGAAATTTACAGCAAGTTCAATTCATTATTATTATGTTGCCTATACATATTCTCTGGACATTTCAAATTGTAGGTAACAAACCAGAATTTTTTTTTCTTCTAGACATTTTGGTACCATATGTGTATTTCGGTACTGTGTCCATTTTTTTAAAAAATTACAATTCATTATATGTTTTCAGATCTATCCATTGAACTAAGGATTTGAAACTAATCTCTTCCATTCTCATATGTTCCTTCTTGAAAGTAAAAAGAACCCAGGAGGACAGAGGCAATGGGAATATGGGAAAATGCTGTGATGGCTATTGCTTCATAGTCAAATTGTTAGAGCAATGAGTTTGACTTCATGAAATGTAATATGTTAAATGTATTATGGAAATCAATCTAAGTATGGATGTGTATGTGTATTTATCAAGTGTATAGGATGTCACATTTGAGACTCTCTAATCTATCTCCTTTCTGTCTTCACAGCTAAACAAGCCACCTATTAATTTGTAGTTCAGATTGGGCACATGGATTCCTCCATTTATTGGGCTATCATGGTTCCAGTAACTAGGTTTGGCTTTTAGAACCTATCTGGAATTCCAATCCTTCACCAGTCCACATCTAGTAAGTACTTGAACTAGAACATAGTCTTCTAACACACATTCCAGCCAACTTCATATTTTATCATACCATTTTTAGATTTAGTGAAGTATAATTTTATTACCAGGTTACAATTATTGAGACATGACCTTAAGGACTATCCATGCCAAAATTGTTTGGGAAGAAATGCAAAATATGGAGAAAACAGAATCTCTGAATTGCTAGGTGAAAAAAAGTCACTCATTTGCACAATTTGTTGTCATGTTCACAGTAAACAAAGAAAGGTGTCATTGAAAGACAGTATCAGAATTTGCAAGCTAATGATTTATGCTTCTCTTTCTTTTATGTCCCTTTGATCTTTGATTTTATCAGTTGCCCTACTTTAAATTAAACTGGAGTAACAGCAAGCAAAATAAGTGATTGAAAATGATAATCACTTGCCCTCATACTTCTGAAGTAAGACTAGAGGTCACTTGCCACCCTGAGCCAATCATAGAACTGCTCATTCCAGTAATGCTTTCAAATTGGCACTTATTATTGGCATCATCTTGAGGTAAACTTTTACTTTAAAGAAATGTCTTAGAAATGTAGTAAAGTAGTAAAGAAAAACATATGTAGTTAGGCTAAAATTAATGTATTATTTATTAGATTAAATTTAATTCCGTATTTGTTCTGAGTAGTGTCAGAACCCAAATGATTAAAAATTACTGACAAATGGGGCCAAAATAAGTGATGAGAAGCCACTAGTGCGCTCTGCTCTGCGAGTGAAGAAAGAATGGCTGGAGCAAACACTAGATCTTCAACTGCAACATCCAGGTGGACACATTGGAATTCATCAAGGAAACAGCATGACCACGGAGAACTGAGAAGAACAAATAGGACAACTGCCCACACAGGAGCGGCGCAGAGCAAGGGGAGGTCCCTCCGCACGGGGATGCGGTGAGCGAGTGAGAGTTTCCCGTAGATCCACACTTCTGCCGCAGACCTTTGAATCCCCGGGCTCAGAAGATCCTCTGTGAACCTCCCAACCCAGGCCTGCAGACCCGCATGGAGAGTTATGTGGAGTCTAGGCAGAGCTGCCACTCAGGCACACCTGGAATCCCGGGAACCTCTGATCCACGGGGCACCGCAGCCTCAGCAGCTGCAACTCAAGCAACAAAGGAGGCCAGACTCCCTTGCACACCCCCAGGAAAGAGGTCAAATCCGTGTGGCTGAGCTGTGAGGGAATGCAGGTCTCACCTCCACTGCACCTCGCAGGATCAGGCGCACTGGCCTGGGATGCTAGGAAGACCACTCCAACCCCGCCTGAGTTCTAGGACTAACAGCATCTCTGCACTTCCCTGGAATGGAGCTCCCAGACTGAGAGGCGGGCTGCCCTTTTTGCTGCTCCGTGACCCTCTCTCTTGCTGCCTCCAGGCTTGAGAGGGTGCGCAGTGATTAGGGACTAATGCAGACCCACGGCACAGCACAACTACCTTAGGGAAAAATGGTCAGACTGTTTCCGTGCGGCTTCCTGTCCCGCTACTACTCTCTGGGCAGGGCCTCCCGACCTGGGACTCCAGCGACCCACCCCGGTGGCTCTTGGACCAGTAGAATCTCTCCACTTCCCTGGACGGAGCTCCAAGAGGGAGCGGCCAGGCTGCTTTGCAATTTGCCGCAAGGCAGCACTTGCTTCTGTTGCCTTCAGGCTCAGCAGGGAGCGCGTTGGCTGAGGACTGACCTGGAGCCCCAGTCCAGTGCAGCAGCGTTAGGGAAAAATGGCCAGTCTGTTTTCCATGTGGGTCCTCACCTCCACTACTCTAAACGGGGCAGTGTCTCTCGACCCGGGCCTCCAGGACAATCACCCTGCCCCTGCCTGAACACTTCAGTCAGTAGCAGCTGTGCATTTCTGTGAAGAGGAAATCCCAGAGACAACTCACAGCTCCTCTGACATTGCAGCTGCACTTGTACTGCACTTACTGCCCTCGCACATTTGATGATGAAAAAGTGCATGCTATTTGGGTAAGCAAGGTCTGCCTTCTACAAACGTGACTCCATAATTTCCCATATGGAGTTTAGTTCATGAATTACATTTGCATTTTATGAAATAATAGTTACATCTAAACAGATAACATCATAATAGCCGAAACATGTACATATAAAGACACGTAGAACATTTTCTGGCAAATGTATTCTGTTTTTACTGAATGAATGCTCACAATAACCCAAGTAGCTTGTTACTAATTGTTAAATAATATGGCCAAATTCACACAGCTGGAAAGTGGTAAAGCTAGAATCTGAATCAAAGTCCTATAACTTTAAAGTCCACATTTTTAGCCACTACAGTATAATATGATATGCTAGTATATATGAAAGTATTCCATATGGAAAGACAATGAGGATACTTCCAAAGAAACACCAATATGATATGAAGTTGTTGCTATGAAACCTAAGATAATATCAAATGCTAGTACCAGATGAGTAACAGAAATGAATGGATCAGAGTGGGGACAGAGGAGAATGAGATCACATATATCCTGTCTAAAGAGACTAGATGCACTTCAAAGCCAGCAATACTGGCCCACTGTTGACAGTGTTGGTTTATGTTTGTGAGATGCCAAAAATCCAAAATTGTATGAGATTTCTGTTTTTTAATATTGGTTACTGATATGGTGTGGATCTGTGTCCCCGCTCAAATCTCATGTTGAAACGTAATCCCTGGTGTTGGAGAAAGGGCCTGGTGGGAGGAGATTGGATCATGGGGGCAGATTTTTCTCGTGAATGGTTTAGCACCATCCCCTTCGTGCTAAACTCACGATGATGAGTTCTTGTGCGATCTGCTTGTTTAAAAATGTGTGGCAGTTCTCCCCTCATTCTCTTGGTTCCCGCTCTGGCCATGTGACAGATTATAAGTTTCCTAAGGGCTCCCCAAAAGCTGAGCGGATGCCACCATGCTTCCTGCACTGCCTGTGGAAACATAAACCAATTAAACCTCTTTTCTTTATAAATTACCCAGTTTCAGGTATTTCCTTATAGCAATGAGCGAACTGATTAATACAGGTACCAGGTAAAAATAGTTTAAAGACTGTGTGGGCCAAAACAAACAAAAAACAACAATCCATAGGAAGATAAGTTTTAGTCACAGACTTCTAATTGAGCAGCCTTGCCTCTAGGCAAGGAGTTGCTGACTGATTGATCTATACACTTGATTCAAATGGCACCTGTACGAGACATCCAGGCATAAATTAGACTTGAACGGGTTTCTTTATTAACAATACCATAAAGCAAGATACTAGGGAGTTCAAATCTGTAGATTCATTGGGATTAGTTGTGTAACCCTGGAGAATATTTCTTTCATTTTCTCAACCTTTGATCATTATAGAAATGTTTAGGGGAAGAGGAAAATGCTTAAAAGTGGCTTGAGAGTCCTTAGGGACCAAGTCTAACACTTTTTTCTTTTTCTCTTTTATTTTGTTTATTTTAATTTCTCCATTTTCCTATTATTTTAAATTAAAATGTGATTGTAGGAGTGCTCAGATTTCTTCAAACTCCTATATTATTTGTTAGTATATACCCAGAAGAAGAATGAAAGAACCTAGAATTTTTAGCCTTTACTTTCCAGTTGAAAGATGGTCAAGATTTTCCAAAACTGTACTATTTCTTCGATCATAGCTACCTGAAAGTGTGGCTGAATTCACAAAACGTTGTGCTTAAATGATTTTAGAGCTTCTGAAAGCTTGCTTCTCTATTCTTGCTTTTGAGAATTCATCAAAGCTTTTGAACATTTACAATGGCCATATGACTTTAGAAGACATTAATGTCCTTGAATTCTATAATTTCACTCTCACAAAGAATTTGTCTCTAGGTAGAAAATGTCTTTAGCGTTTGATAATGTGACAGTGAGTACAATAATAAAACAATAAAATAGATAAGTAAACAGAAGTTCTTTGAGTTTTAGAAAATACTTCCAGTGGATATACCTAAAATCATAGAAGAAAATCGCTAGATCCAATATTCCATTAATGAAATAGTGTTACTTCTGCTTTATATGAAAGTGTCTATGACATAAATTTTTCTGAGGTTTCTACGAACATGCTGTTGAGCTTTCTGAAACCCAGCCATCTTTATAGGTGGTGTTAAATTTAAAATTTGAGATACGAGAAAAAATATTGGTTGGGGACATAGAGAACTTCTAAATCAGTCCAATCTATTTTAACATCAAAACTAGAAACCTACTAAAGCTTGCTCAATTATATATGTGAGACTATAGTTTCAATCATGTCTTATAGCTCTACAAACAGAGATACAACCAGGCTTTATGGGAGCCAGAACCAGAAAGCTGGTGAGTACACTGTCTGTATTTCCTTGTACCTCAGGCACAGTCTAGCATCATCTTTCTCATTTGTGACTCTCTGCTCTTATATGGTATACGTCTTTCATTGCTGAGCTAGTTCCTCCGTGTTCACATTCTCCATCACATAGTCCAGTGCAAAATACGTTCTTTGTTCTATTTCAACAATTTTTTTTTTTTTTTGTCTCTAGGTTCAGATCCTGGGAAAATGTTTGTAAAGCTCAATTTTAATTATCAAATCAGAGAATCAGAATTACTTAACCCAACCTCCTGAATTTTTTCATATGTCAAATGGGGGGGGGGAAGGGGTAATTTGAAAGTGATCTTCTGGCTCTAAGAACTTTTTAGTTTGTTTTTAATATCCACCTGACAACACTGTTGCAATGAAGTAAGTCCAGTCCATGGCAAATTCTATTGGCATGTTCCCATTTTTAAAGAGGGTTTATATATGTTGATTCTGCTTCGCGATGTCATTTGTTTATTATTGTTATAATATAGTGAAGCATATATACACAAATATATATATAAATAGTGTGTGTACATACACACAAACACATACACACCTACATACATGAATACCCATCTACCATTTTTGTTTTTATTTAGTTAAAACATCTTCATTAAAGTTTTTGTTGGAAACCCAGTATTCTGTGCAGGAAATGTAATTTTGGAAGTTGCCCAAGACAGTAGTCTAAAATAATTCCAGTTATTCATTTATAAATCACCAGTGTTTTTATTCAAAATAGACATAGACTACCCTGAAAAGAGATGTTCTGAAAGATGAACCACAAAATGAATGTTTCTCAATAAAAGTGTAAATTCCTCAGTCAGTCTTCATGAATAGGTGAAGAGAAAGCTCAGAGGCCTGAGGGAGATCAACGCCCTGTGCATAGGTTCAAGCACTCTCCCTTGATAGATCTACATTTTTACAAGTTGCTTCTCTAGGCACACATTTCCCCCCTTTAAAAAGAAAGTGGTTAAAAATGTATCTCATAGGAAATTTCAAGTTCAAACTAGTCTATGCTCCTGTGTTTGACAATCTTGCCTTCCACCATATTCCATCATAAAAATTTTATCCATTTGAGTCCATAGATTTTTCTAAGCCATTCACATTCCTGGTGGAATAGAAATGAGAATTTGAATATACAAATTTGTGAATATGTAACATGCTGCATTTAAAAAATTTATTCCACCAAATCTACTTTCTACCTTTTACTAACCCCACTTCATGCTTCAGCATCTCTATGGACTATGTCAAAACTGGGCTCCCTCGCCCTCTAACTTCAGTTGGGTTTGGCCCATGGTAGGCACCAGCAGGAGACTGGATAGTGGGAAAAGAGGGAATGTACTCTCCTTTTCTGCTGAGCTGCACTTTGTTAATGTTCTCTTCTACCTAAAGACACTGGTCCTGCCAAGCAGCAGTCTCGCCAAGGTTTAAATGTAGAATGTGTGGATAAACCCAATAAATAATCTTATTTAAAACTGTTGATGCATATGTAAATTCAACAGGGCCCCAGTAAAAAAAGTGATGCCTTCCAAAAAGATGATTGAAGGGAGTTTAATAAACCTTCTGCTTCTCCTAGGACTAATACACCCATGTACCATGTAATGTCAAATAAGTATTACTTGTTTCTTGTGTATATCTCCACAACCTCCATTTAAACCTTGGTCAGAGTTGACTGGACAGACTGACTTCGTAAGGATGTAAGATAATAGAAACTATTTGTGGAAAAAATAAATTTTTATAACCCCTTTTGTGGTCAATTTGGCAGTATATATTCAAAATTTTAAAATTCAAATAACTTTTGTTATCAAACACGTTTTTAGGAGGTATGGAGGTATACAAATGTATTTATAAGATTTTTTACATATTTGTAAGTAAAATTTTCACTACATTGTTAATAAGAGCAAAAGACCAAAAAAAAAGCTACACATCCATTGCTAGGACAATGATTAAATAAATTACAAAATATTAATTCTATAAAATCCATTTTATTTGTGAAAAAATAAAGTGTATACAATATGTTTAAAGTGGAAAAATTAAGCTTTCTATGCATGGAATGTGATTTTAAAAAAATAGTAGTTAGACCTAGTAAGAAATAGTTGGGTTCTATTTTGGGAAATAGTCTTACTTTTCATAGAATACGCTTTTGCTCTCTTTTCAAAAGCATTGGCAAATTATAATTGTATACATTTATTGGATATAGTATGAAGTTTTGACATATGTATACAATGTGTTATGATTAAATCAAGATAATTAACATTTCCATCATCTCCCTTGCCTATCATTTTTTTTAACAGTGAGACATTTGAATTTGAATTTGCTCTCAGTTATTTTGAAATATATAGTACATTATTATTTACTGTAATCAACTGGTGTTATCTTTTAAGTGTTCATTTTGGGCAAATTTTACTCTTGCTATTTCTTCATAAATTCGGAAGAAGCAAACTAGAAAACAATTCGTAAGTACATTTTATAGTGTGCAATGGGACTCTTAAACACAAGCAAAGCTAGTTTGACATTGGAGATATTGGGTGTTTAGCTATGCCCGATGATTAGCAAAGTGAATTCTGTTCACCAACCACATAGTAACTTGTAAATGTACAGAGGGATCAATTTGAATAAAGTTAACTTGATATCATATTTATTTCTAGTCACTTCCCAAAGTAGGTATGGTGATTGTTAAATGTGTGAATGTTAATGCTGTAATTTGAACATTTATTAAAACACTCTGGGCATGCACAGTACATACTTATTTCTAATATCAAGAATTTGGCAAGCGCAAGATTGTTTTTGAGAACCTATTCAAATACTACTCATACTACGACTTGGACTTCAATTACCCATTGAAATTCCATCTTTACTGAAATTTTGTCTTTACCCTTTAGTCTGCAAAAACAGTAACTACACTTACTGACCACTAAGTCCATGTTGTGTGTTCAACAATTGCTTCTAGGATGCAATGCATCTGAAATTTTGCAGTAGTTATAAAGGCTCACATTCATTTTATTCCCAATTCATTCATTACCTAAGGCTATGACTTAATCTTTCTCTTAATGTGCATTACTATAGTTTTAACAAAAACCTGTGAGCTCTTATACTTACAAACTAATAATGCTGGACACTCTGAGAATGTAAAGAAATATAAAATACATTTCACAGTCTAGCATTAATGTCTTGCATGAAAGGGTATAAGGAAAATAAAATCAAATCGTGAAGTGCTATCAACAGAGTTTATGGGTTACTTATTGCTTTTACTCTTTTAGTGCCTGGCATCAGAATATGCTTATGAAATAAAAATAAATATTAATTAGCTAAAATCCTCTACAGTTTCTTAGTGAACTTTTAATTTTATAATAGTTTCAGATTTACATAAAAACTGTGATGATTGCAAAAAAAAATTGCTTGTACCTCATATCCAGTTCCTTTTACTGTTACTCTCCTTTATCACTGGTAAATGTGTCACTATTAATTGACCCGTAACTTAATTGATATATTATTATCAATTAAAGTCCATAATTTAGTCATATGTCAATAGGTTTTTACTTATTTTTTTTTTTCTTTTCCAAGATCCCATCCAAAATACTACATTGGATTTAGATGTCAGGTCTTCTTAGCCTTCCCTTAGCTGTGATAGCTTTTCAGACTTAGTCTTGTTTTTGATAACCTTGATAGTTTTGACAACTGGTGAGATATTTTGTACAGCGTCCTTCAATTGAGACTTCTGTTATTTCTTATTATTTGACTGGAGTTTAGGTTTGGGGAAGAAGACCACAGTGGTAAAGTATCATTCTGATTATGTCACACAAAGTGCCCATACTAACAACAATACTTATCACTGTCGATGCTAGCATTGATCCACCTGCTTGATGTAGTATTTAGCAAATTTCTCCAATGTGAAGTTACCATTGCCCCTCACATTACCATGATATACTTTTGGAAGAAAGAAACTATGCAGTGTCAACACTGAGATAGTGGAAATTATGCTCCACTTCCTTGAGGGTAAAGTACCAGCATACATTATTTTGAATACTTCTGCATGGAAGGCTTCTCTCCAATATTTATTTTTTATTCTTTTTTTAATAACAATATAGATTCGTGAATATGTATGCTATACTTTGAGTTAAAATATAATACTTTATTTATCTTGTTGTTCAGATTATTCTAGCATTGGGCATTGGAAATTCTATTAGTTGGTTTTTATGTCCCTTTGACATGCTTCCATCATTCTGTGTGCTTGTGTGTGTGTGCGCGCGTATGTGTGTATGTTTTGTACACTTTCTTTACTGGGGGACACTACAAAATGCTCCAGGCTTATTTTCTGTATTTTCTGTGTCAATTCTAGAATCAGCCAATTTTTCAAAAAGTGCTGGGTCCTGGTTTTGGAAAATGGTATTACACACCAATATCTACATGTTATGTGTGCTCAGTGCTACTGAGATGTTGTTGCTTCTGGGATCTTTCAGCTGACAGGGCAAGGGGAGACATGTGTATATACTAACCCATACACACATACATACTAATGAACATTTCCCTTGTATCATAAGCTAAACATAAGTTCATAATGTTGTTTCCAGCTCTAACCCATTCCTACATGGATCATTCTAGCTTGCTTCCTTCCCTTGTTTATATATAATCTCCCATTCCAACATTTGCAAATCTGGCTCCCATCATCCACTGTTCATTTACTTAATTGTTTAATTCCAGTATACATGCACAGTAGTTTCAGAAGCATGAACCCATACCACCATAAGTAGATAGCAAAATAACTCTTTATCCATTAGAGTAAAGTGCTTATGTACAGATCTGTTTTGCCTTTAATCTTACAGACTCCATTTACCTCCAAAGTCATTTTGGTCTGTGTCCTTTCTCCCACCCTTTCAACATGGCTGTTCCCTACACTTCTATTGCAGTTTAATTCCTTTGTCATATTCAGCATTTTATCCCGAGATCCCCCACCCTCCTAAAAAATGTCCATTTTAATTTGCAAGTATTGGGACTTACTCTTTTACCATACATTTCTATGAATTTTTACAAATATAGTGTTCTGTATCTCTATTACAGCATCATACCAAATAGTTCCACCATTCTAAAAAAATAGTCCTCTATGCTTATACTCTATAACCCTTCCTCCTTCTTAATCTCCTGGCAACCACTGATCAGTTTACCTTCTTCATGGTTTTGCATCTCTCAGAATACCATATGAATGCTACCACACACTGTGTACTTTTCAGACTTGCTTTTTGCACTTATTATTGTGCATTAAATAGTCAATCCATGTCTCTGCATGGAATCATAGTTCATGTCTTGTTATCACTGAATAAATGTTTGCACGTTTTTGTGTAGTCATTGTTTTACCATTTTTTCTTCTTTTTATACTTAAGATAAACCTTGAACTTGAATAAATCTTGGTATTTTATTGTATTTCACTTCCTAATACAAGTGAAGGACATAAAAAGTGCTGTACTATAAAACTGTCATCTTAAATAGTTACTTATTTGGCTACAAGTGCACTTTAAATTCCAAATTCTGCCTTCACAGGTGGCTGTTCTAATCTAATCCTTTCATCTTATCCCCCATTTGACGTTGTACTGATGGTAATTACCTTTTTTATTGTCTGTCAGTCAGTTTTATGTAGACGGACGATAGTAGTTTCAATCAGACAGAATGCTTCTAATTTCTCTGTTAAATTTCCTTACAGAACTTTTCTGAATGGTTTACTAAACCCTAAATAAATTATGCCTTCTGAATTGTTTTCCAGCTATAACAAGAGTGGGGGAAGGCTATCAGCTGTGTCTGACATGTTCACGTTTTATTATGAAGGAGTATATGTCAGCCAGCAGACGCTCTGTCTCCGAAAGAGGCCTTGGGTACCTTCGCTAATTTGACTATGTATGTCGATGGATTCTTAGTCAGAGGATATTTTTTTGAAGTGTGTCTGAACAAATATTATTCAGATATAAGTGATTCTGTTCTTTCTCTTCTCTTTACCATGAAAAAGGTTTTGGCCTTATCCATCTACACTGCTTATCTTCAACCCCACTCTCTATATTTTGCTAGCTGTGCCATATTGATATTCTTGATATAAAAATGGAGAAGATGGAGGAAGGGAAGGAGTATAAAGGCTGGATAAGGTGTATAGAAACATGTGCTGCCATGGTGAGGGAGGAAAGTGATTCAGAGAAAATTGTGATTTTTCAAAGAAGATGAGTACAAAGTGCTCAATACATGGAAGTAAAACACTCATGCTAATCTGAAATTATTTTTGGCTTCTTGAATGGGCTTTCTGGAATGCGACACTGCCCTAAGATTGGATCAAGTGGTTAACAGCTTCAAGGAGGTTATGTGTCTCTATGACTCATTTAATGAGCACACTCACAAACATAACAGTAGTAACAGCAACTCCAACTACAGCCAAGATAACATAAGTTAGTGTCAAATGCAGGTATAAAATGAAATAGAAATCTGAGCTAAGTTGTAATCCCAGCACTTTGAGAGGCCAAGGTGGGTGGATCACAAGGTCAAGAGATCGAGATCATCCTTGCCAACATGGTGAAACCCTGTCTCTACTAAAAGTACAATAATTAGCTGGATATGTTGGTGCACAACTGTAATCCCAGCTACTCAGAAGGCTGAGGGCAGGAGAATTGGTTGAACCCAGGAGGCGGAGGTTGCAGTGAGGCGAGATCATGCCACTGCACTCCAGCCTGGTGACAAAGCAAGGCTCTGTTTCAGGAAAAGAAAAAAATCCAGAACTAGAATGTTTCAGTTTGGAAATCTGAAGTCTCCCACAAAAGACCTTCTGCACTTTGCCCACTCTGTTGCTATTACGCTATAATTTTCTTTTGGTTCAGGCTCACCCTTCTCTAAGGAAACAGCATAGAAAGAGAATACAACAGGAAGTCTAGACTTGGCCCAGTTCAGTTTGTGAAGGTGATTGACTTTGGCAGAGGTGAGCAGTTAAGGGAACAAGACAGTTAAGAGGGCAAGACTAAAATTTGAAATTCCAGTCACAGTTCTGGCTCTAAAGGGTCCTGCAGTCTTGGACTTTTCACCTACCCTTAATCCTCAGTTTTCTCATCTGTAGAATGAGTTCAGACAAGGTGATCTCTGTGTTTCTTGAAAACTAGCATTCTGTGGCTATCCTTTAAGCATTTTGAAGTGGCCAGTACAGAATCAGAAACATAAGGATTCAACTTTCAGGACCACTTAAGCTGTTTACTTGCAGTCAGCTAATAACAGCTTCCATCAGGAATCAGCAAACTACTACCCAGAACGAAATCTGTCTGCCTACCTCTTTTTATAAATAAAGCTTTGTTGCAACACAGCCACACCCATTCCTTTACATATTGTCTGTGGCTGCTTTTGAGCTACAATGCCAGCAAGGAGTAGCTATAATAGCAGAGATGATAGAATATAGCCTACAAAGCCAAAAATATTAGTCAGTTCTCTAGGGGAACAGAAATAATAGGATATATGTATACATGAAAGGGAGTTTATTAAGGAGAATTGACTCACACAGTCAGAAGGTGAAGTCCCACGATAGGCTCTCTGCAAGTTGAGAAGGAAGGAAGCCAGTAGTGGCTTCATCTGAGTCCCAAAGCCTCAAAATTAGGGAGGCCGACAACATAGACTTCATTCTGTGGCCAAAGGCCCGAGAGCCCCTGGTAAACTACTGGTGTAAGTTCCAAAAGCTAAAGAACTTGGATTCTGATGTTCAAGGGCAGGAAGCATCCAGCACAGGAGAAAGATGAAGGTCAGAAAACTTAACATGTCAACTTCTTCCACCTGCTTTTTCTAGCCACGCTGGCAGTCAATTGGATGGTGCCTGTTTGGACGAACGGAGGCAGGATGGTGCACTTCCGGGTTCTTTTTCACCACCAACTCTTCCCATGTGTGCGAGAATGCAGCTGACGCCCAGGAAGGTGCAGATTAATCAGGCATGCACCAGGTGATGTCAATCCGAGGAGACCAAGATTTACTTGGTGGCACCTGCGGAGCGGCCCCCCTCCCCCGACATGCCCGTGCCCCGCCTATTGCCCTTCCACTCCTAGAAAAGTCGCTCCCAGCAGATGCGCCGGGGGCGGGCTTTTCTAGGAGTGGAAGGGCAATAGGCGGGG
>NC_045450.1:46204521-46297512 GCF_002776525.5 Piliocolobus tephrosceles
CCCCCCCACCCAGCTCCGGTCCCTGAAGCCCTAAAGCTAGATGACCAAAGAATAAATTTGCAGTTTTGCTTTTAGCCTTGCCTACTCGCTGGTTCTTTTGTGCCCACTCTGGTGGTCTTAGAAAAAACGAATCAGTTGGTGCCGAAACCCCGGAGGAGACCCCTCCTCAGGCCTCTAGGGGTTGAGGAACCTCCTCCTGCTCCCACGCCACAGACGGACCAGGACCTGAGACCGGCTTCCCTCACTCTCACGGCCTCTCTGGGGTAAGTGCCCTTGTCTCCTCTTTACCTCCCTCGGCCAAAATTCCCTGAAGCTAGATGACCAAAGAATAAATTTGCAGTTTTGCTTTTAGCCTTGCCTACTCGCTGGTTCTTTGGTGCCCACTCGGGTGGTCTTAGAAAAACAAATCAGTGCCCTCCCACGTTGTGGGTGGGTCTTTTTGAGGATAGGTCTTCCTTTCCCAGTCCACTGACTCAAATGTTAGTCTCTTCTTGGCAACACTCAGAATCACCCACATACACCCAGAAACAATACTTTGCATCCTTCAATCCAATCAAGTGGACACTTAATATTAACCATCACACATGCCATTTAGAGAAAAAAGTTTGCCAACCTCCCCCTATATAAATATCAATTTCTATGTTTGCAAATGGGAGAAATTATACCTGTTTTGACCACCTTAATGAATTCTTATGACAATAATTGGAAGATAAATAAGAAATTACTTTGGAATATTACATATATTGAACTTTTTCTTTAAAAATATGATTATTTCAGATGAATCTGACAGTATATTATTGCCTTTTCCACCTATTCATTTCAAGAGGATGCCTGCACTTGTCTGTTATTTTTTTCTCTTCTTTACTGCTAGACCTACCCTTAATATGTGCAAAGGCCTCTAACAAAATTGTACATTGAACATATACTGGTCACAAGTCTGAATCTGACTCCTAACCTAACCTACTTCTCTTGCCATAAATCTAAAATCTGACCAGCACTGTAGTCTTAGCTAAAATATCTGAGTCTCATGTGTATATTTGTGAACATCCCACCTTACAACGCGTTATCTACCCCTCTACCACTAAACTAGCCCCATAGTAAGCCTTTGGACTGAAGGTGCAGGCCTCCCTTGGAAGGTCATCTGGGGAAAGAGGTCTGCACAGGTCCTCAAAGAAGGCTCGAACCTCTGTAGGAAAGAGCAAAGTTGCAAGAGGGCCTGAGTACAACCCTCTTAATCCTGAAACTCAGAACACCTGTTGCCTGGGTCTCAGAACAGACAGTACTGCCCACTATTTTCTGCCTAATCTAGACTACTATTATCTCTTGTGAAGTAGGTTGCAATGGTCTCCTAACTGCCCCCTCCATAAATTTTGTCTCCCTCATTTTTCAACAACCTTCTATAAAAGTGATGATTCTAAAGACAAAATCACTCCCATCAACTTTCTAACCATTATTATCCTAGGAACACTAAGCAGTCACTAAAGGTTTTAAAGACAAAGACTTAAAGGTACATGTGTTCTGGCCTTCCCTACCTCGTCAGCTTCATCTCCTGCTGCTTTTCTCGGTGCACTAGCCATGCTGCCCTGTCAGTGTGTGACTAGTGAAATGTTTCTTCTAGCCAGAGGGCTGTTGAACATGCTTCTCCTGGACCTGCGATGCTACACCCGTATTTACAATTGTCTTGGTTAACCTCTCCTCTTTCTTCAGATCTTCTACTCCAAGTTAACTCTTTCTTTGTTTAGTATTGTTTTTCACCCCTAGCTACACATTAAAATTCTCAAATACCAATGCCCATGCCCCAACCTAGACAATTTAAATCAGGCACATAGGGTAGAGAGGCAGGTCTGAGCATTATTACAAAGCTTTTCAGGTGATACTGATATGAGGACAAATGTGAGGGTAACTGTGCTTTATATCATCTTATAACCAAGCACATGCACCTCCCATTTATAATTACACAAATCACAAAATAGTCCAGAAAAGCGGCAAATATCTGTCTTACTCCCTTGTAAGCGCCATGAGGTAAATGCCACTGATTCGTTCATTGAGTGTTTATTTTGTAAAGCATGTTCTGTGTAATAGACTCTGTTCTAGCTGATGGGGATGGAGCCATGAACAGTGTCTTCATATTTCTTCTTGTACAGAATATGTATCTGGGGGCATTGTAGAGTTTTGATATATTTGACTGAATAAATATTCTTATGTTTTCATGTTTACCTTTCTATACGTTTACTATTTCTCCCTTCCTGAGATAACTCCTCGTTTTCCCCCAAAATAACTAAAACAATGAAGTTTTGAGCTGAGCCTTTTGAGCATTTTAAATAATTGTTCAACATCCAGCTTCAGATTGTCTTTCATGACAGTCTTTGGGTTTCTTTCCCTGTCGCTCAGATAATAAAACTATAGTCTGGATTACCATTCTTCAGAAAGAAGGAAAAAGGAAAAGTTTTGTGCATTACTTTGTGACATTGCTACGTCACCATCTCTCTCTGTCTTTGGAAATAAATTGTTGGCAGATCCGCAATTTCTTCTGTCTGCTTGTTGGAACCCTTGGCAACATGTCACCTGTTCCAGCAGATTTTTATATTCAGAGCACAATTCCGAGCTCAGGAAGAATTCTTTACTGATTTCTTCCAGTAATTAATCATTGCCTACTGCCTCACTATTAGGGAGCCAGCTCAGGCTACACGTGTGCATTCAATTAAGGCTTGATTGTTTCAGTTTATGAATTAACTGGCTACTGTGTTTTGTTTTTGCTGTTTTCTTACTGCAGTCCTCTCCAATTCTTATTTTGTAACTCAATTCTTCATGTGTTTTTTTTACTAACAGAAGCATAGGGAGTGGAAAAAATAAAAATAAAGTTAATCTTTAAATCTTTGGTAATAAATCTCCTGAAAAATGACAGATATTCAAGCATTTATGGAATAGACTGTATGATCATTGCATTTTCTTCTGTTTCCTTAGTCTTCATTTCTGAAAAAAAAAAGAAGCATCATAATGGAATAAGAAATTGGAATAACCTGTGGTCAGAATAATTGGCTTTTCTTTTCTTTTTTTTTTTTTTTTTTTTTTGAGACGGAGTCTCGCTCTGTCGCCCAGACTAGAGTGTAGTGGTGTCATCTCGGCTCTCTGTAAGCTCCGCCTCCCGGGTTCACGCCATTCTCCTGCCTCAGCCTCCTGAGTAGCTGGGACTACAAGTCTACAAGTGCCCACCACCACGCTCCGCTAATTTTTAGTAGAGACGGGGTTTCACCGTGTTAGCCAGGATGGTCTCAATCTCCTGACCTCGTGATCCGCCCGCCTCTGCCTCCCAAAGTGTTGGGATTACAGGCATGAGCCACCGTGCCCGGCCCTAATAGGCTTTTAATCTGGCCACTGTCCCATCATAATTGTGGTCTTAGCTAAAATATCTGAGCCTTCATTTTGTTTTTTAATCCATAAATCAATTAATGCCATAGTCATTTGCCTATGGCAAGGAAAAATCGTGGATTATAGATTATTGACTTAACGCTTTATGGTAAACATGTAAGCACTTATTCTTCTCCAAACTCAAAAAAGTTGTACCAAATCAATTCTTGTGTCTGTAAGCTAATGCCACACTATTGCTGCCAAAATCAACAACAACAACAACAAAACACATCCTCTCCTGTTGTGGTGGCTCAACAACAACAAAACACATCCTCTCCTGGTGTGGTGGCTCACACCTGTAATCCGAGCACTTTGAGAGGCCGAGGTGGGTGGATTAGTTGAGGTCAGCAGTTCAAGACCAGCCTGGCCAATATGGTGAAACCTCGTCTCTACTAAAAATACAAAAATTAGCCAGGTGGGGTGGCACTTGCCTGTAAACCCAGATACTCGGGAGGCTGAGGCAAGAGAATCACTTGAACCTGGGAGGCAGAGGTTACAGTGAGCTGAAATTGTGCCACCGCACTCCAGCCTGGGCAACAAGAGCAAAACTCTGTTTCAAACAACAACAATAAAAAAAAACACATTTCACAACTCAGTCGCTTAAAATGATCCCACACTATAAAGAACCTCTGATTGTGGCAGGGACACTTTATGTAGTCTGAGCCTAGCCATGGGTTCTAGGTCTTTGTGTGGCTCTTTCTCTGCCCCAGACTGAAGGGACAGAAACTGACCTAGGAAAACCCCCAGACTGAAGGGACAGAAACTGACTTAGGAAAAGTCTTCTCATGGAATCACAGAAGCCAAGAGGCCAAAGTCCCACGGTGCACAAACACTCTCCAAGCCCCTCTTGTGTTATGTCTGCTAATAGTTCACTAGCAAAAACAAGTCACACAGCCAAGTGCAAAGTCGACAGGAAATTACATTTCTGTTTCAGAGAGAGAGAAAATATTACATGGCAAAGAACATGGGTGCAGGGACGGATGAAGAATTGTGGACAAAAATCCCATCTATCCCACTTGTAATGACTGGTCTCAGATTTTGCCCAACCTCTCCCGCTTTCTGTCATTTCCCTAACCATCTACTATACCACTCACCACTCACCCTTTAATGGTTCTCACATACGGGGACACTTATAATGTCTTTTCAGAATCTTTAGTGTATATTTTGAGGATGAGACTTGTAAGTTACTTATTATACTCCCAAAGACACATTTGTAGGAAAAAAAACTTACAAAATGCATTATATAAATTTTTACTTATTAAATTTACATAAAATATGCAAGGTAATGTCATACTATGTAAGAGAACATAATTTCCTATATTCGCTTAAGAAATAAATTTTATTGTGTGTATTTAAGGTATATAACATCTTGTTACAGGATACACATATAGTGAAGCAAATTAATGTACCCACCATCTCACATAGTTCCTTATTTTTTTGTTTTGTTTTGTTTTTGTTGTAAGAGCAGTTAAAATCTACTCATTTAGCAAGAATCCCAAACTAGTAGAATTTTATTAACTATCGTCCTCATGATGTACATCTCTACTATGTTCATCCTCTGCGTATGCTACTTTGTAAACTCTAACCTGAATCTTCCCATTTCCTCCCTCTCCTCACTGCTAATAACCATGGTTTTCTTCTCTATAACTATATATTTGAATTTTCTTTCTTTTTTATTTTAAATATGTGTGAGACCATGCACTATTTTTCTTTCTGTGTCTGGTTTATTTCACTTAGCATAATGTCCTTCAGTTTCACTCATGTTGTGACAAGTAGCAAGATCTTCTTTTGATGACTGAATAATATTCTATTGTGTATATATAACCACAGTCTTTAATCCATTTATCCAGGAATGGATACTTAGGCTTTCTCCATATCTTAGCTATTATAAATAGTGCTTCAGTGAATATGGAAGTGCTTTATGATAGTGGAACATGGAAGTGCAGATTTCTTTATGAGGTGATGATGTTTTTTCCTTTGGGTATATGCCCAGGAGATGGACTGTTACATTATACAGTAGCCCTACGCTTTAATTCTTAGAGGAACATCTACATTGTTTTTCATAATGGCTACACCATTCTACATTTCCACCAACAGTATACAAGAGTTCCCTTTTCTGTGTGCTCTTGCCAACATTTATTATTTCTTGTCTTTTTGATAACAGTCATCCTAGCTGATGCAAAGAGTTTTTTCATAGTCGTTTTGATTTTCATTTCCCTGACGATTTATGATGTTGAGCACCTATTCATACGTCACCTCTCATGTGAACCCACCTCCAACACTGCAGATTACAATTCAACGTAAGATTTGGATAAGGACAATTAGGCAACCTACATTAGTTTCACTTGTTAATTTTTGTTTTTCTTACAATCACTTTTGGAGTCTTCATCATGAAATCTTTGCAAGGGTCGATGTCCAGAATGATATTTCCTAGGTTTTTATCTAGGGTTTGAATAGACTTAGCTATTGTATTTAAATCTTTGATGCATCATGAGTCAATTTGTGTGTATGGTGAAAGGAAATGGTCCAGTTTCAATCTTCAGCACACGGCTAGCCAGTTATCCCGGCACCATTTGTTAAAAAGGAAGTCCTTTTCCCATTGCTTGTTTTATCGATGTTCTCAAAGATCAGATGGCTGTATGATCATTTTAACATTATTCATTCTTCTATCTGTGAGAATGGAATATTTTTCCGTTTGTTTATGACATTTACAATTTTGTTCTGCAGGGTTTTTTGTGTGTGTGTGTGTGTGTGATTCGTGTTGTAGAAGTCTTTCACCTCCCTTGTTAGCTGTATTCCTAGATATTTTATTCTTTTCATGACTACTGTGAATGGATTTGCATCCATGATTTGTCTCTCTGCTTCAACATTATTGGTGTATAAAAATGCAACTGATTTTTGAACACTGATTTTGAATTCTGAAACTTTACTGAAGTTGTTCTTCTTATCTAGGAGCCTTCGGGCAGAGTATATGGGGTTTTCCAAGTATAGAATCACATCATCTACGAGGAGACATATTTTGACTTTATTCTTGTTTGGATGCTTTTTATTTACTCCTCTTGCCCAATTCCTCTGGCTATCACTTTCAGTACTACATTAAACAGGAGTGGTGAGAGTGGACATCCTTGCCTTGTTCAATTTTCAAGGAAAATGCTTCCAGCTTTTGCCTTTTCAGTATGACATGATTGTGGGTTTGTCAGAGATGGCTCTTGTTATTTTGCAGAATATTCCTTCAATGTGTAGCTTGTTGAGGGTTTTCATGTAAAGAGATGTTGAATTCTATAGAAAGCCTTTCTGCATCTATTGAGATGATCATCTGGTTTTTGCTTTTGGTTCTGTTTATGTGATGAATCACAATGATTGATCTGCATATGTTGAAACAAACTTGCATCTCAAGAATGAAGTCTACTTAATCATGGTGGATTATCTTTTCAGTGCACTGCTGGATTTAGTATGGTAGTATTTTGTCGAAGATTTTTGTATGTGTGTTCATCAGGGATGTTGGCCCGAAGTTCTCTTTTTCCATTTGATCTCTGCCCTATTTTAAAATCAGAATGGTGCAGGCCTTATAGAATGAATAAGAATGAATAGGGAGAAGTTCTTCCTGAATTTCTTTGGAATCATTTCAGTTGTATTGGTTCCAGCTCTATTTTACATGTCTGGTAAGAATTTGTGTGTCAATACATGTGACCCAGGGCTTTTGCAGGTTGGTAGGCTTTTTATCGGTGATTCAATTTGTAACTCGTTATTAGTCTGTTCGGGGTTTCAACTTCTTCCTAGTTCAATCTTGGCAAGTTTCTGTTTCCAGGAATTTATCCATTTCTCCTAGATTTTCTAATTTCTTTGTGTAAGGATGTACATAATAGCCTCTGAGGACTTATTCATAGATATATATGTTTTTTTCTGTTCTGTGGAGTCAGTGATAATGTCCCTTTTGTCATTTCTTATTCTTTTTATTATAATCTTCTCTCTTCCGTAATTAGTCTACCTAGTGGTCTATCGATCTTGTTTATTCCTTCAAAAAAACTAACTTTTCATTTTGTTGATCTTTTATATGGCTTTTCATGTCTCAATTACATTCCATTCAGCTCTGTTTTTGTTTATTTATTTTCTTCTGCTAGTTTTGGGGTTGGTTTGCTCTTCTTTTTCTAGTTCTTCTAGGTGTGATAATAGGTTGTTAATTGGAGATATTGCTGACTTTTTGATGAGGGCATTTAGCACTATAAACTTCCCTCTTAACAAACCTTTAGCCATATCCCAGAGATTCTGGAATCTCTATCTTCATTTTCATTTGTTTCAAAGAATTTCTTGATTTCTGCTTTAACCTCATTGTTTACCCAAACGTCTTTTAGGAATGGAGAGTTTAATTTCCACATAATTGTATGCTTTTGAGAGTATTTTTGGTGTTGATTTCTATTTTAATTACACTGTATGGTCTGAGAGTGTGGTTGGTATGATTTGTTGCTGTTGAGAATTGCTTTGTGGCAGAGCGTGTGTTCTATTTCAAGTTATATGCTGTGTGTAGATGAAGATAATGTATATTCCATTGTTGGTGGTGAAAATGCCCTGTAGAAGTCTGTTAGATAGATTTGGTTCAGTATAGAGTTTAAGTGCCAAATATCTTTGTTAGTTTTCTGCCTCAATGATCTGTCTAGTACTGCCAGAGGGATGTTGATGTCTCTCATTATTTTGTGGTTATCTATGCCTGTTCATAATTCTCTAAGAACTTGTTTTATGAATCTCAATGTTTCAGTGTTGGGTACATATATATTTCTGATAGTTAAGTCTTGTTGAATTGATCCCATTATCATTATGTAATGCCTTTTTCTGTCATTTATAATTCTTACTGCTTTAAAGTCTGTTTTGTCTGAAAATGATGCCCATCCACATCAGTGAGGACAGTCTTCTTTACTCAGCCTACTGATCCAAATGCTAATCTCATCTAGAAACATTCCCAGAGACACACCCAGCAATGACGTTTCACTACCTGAGCGTCCCTTAGCCCTGTCAAATTGGAACATAAAATTAATCATCACAAGTACCTACTGCAGGCCTCTAATGAAGAGATGTTCAAATCTCTAGTCCATTGTGGAAAATAGATTGTCTGTCTTTATTAATTTGTAGAAGCTGTTTATATATTCTGAAATGGAGCCCTTTTCTTAGTTATATTTATTACAAACCTTTTTTTATTCACTCTGTGATTTGTATTTTCACTCCCTTAATAGACTTTTTGAACGAATAGACCTTGTGAAATGTAATGTATTCCAATTTAGAGATTTTTTTTCTTATAGTTGATACTTTCTGGGTCCTGTTGGAAAGAAAGCTTTACTTACCTCAAGGTCATAGACATTGTTTAGCCCCATTGTTGAATGTAAACTTTATTATTTCAGATGTAAAATCCACCTAATTGATTGGGGAAATGGGTATGTGTGTATGGCACTATCATAGGCTCCTCGGGGTGTCACATCTCCAGCAGGAAACCTCTGTGGCCGGCGGCACCTTCTGCCTGAGTATTGTTTGTGCCCGCTGGGCTCATTCTGCCCACTCGCCTGGCAGGCTGTGCTCACCTCATGCTACTGGCCTGGATCCCACACTTGCCAAGGGTGAGCCAGGGGCAGAGAGGTGAGAGGTGTATGGGCGAGTGAGAACAGGGTCTGGCCACTGCACACAGCCAGGCACACAGGGCAGGCAGCTCCAGGCGCCAGCACAGGTGTGGATTCTGTGTGAGGGTGCGGCTGAACCAGATGTACTGTGTGTGGCTTCTGCTGCTGGCACCTGCATCTGGATGAGGGGAACGCAGTGGCACCCAGAAGCTTGGAGACTCCAGGAACCACAGAGCCCCAAAGAGGGGCATGTTTCAGCCCTGTTTGTGTTACTGCTCTTTCAGTACCACCATTCGGCAGGTCTGGAGTTCTTATTCCAAGTGCCGGAAGAATAAGGTATGCACACAACTGGAGGGTGAACAAGGAGGAGAGTAGCTTTATTGAGTGACAGAACAGCTCCCAGGAGACCTGAAGTGAGTAGCTCCTTTCTGCATCCAGGTGACAGTGATGAGTGTCCAGCTCTCAGCAGAGAGGAGACTGCGCAGTGTAGAACACCTTTCGGCAGGCAGGCCATCCCAACATCTGTTCGAATCTGGAAGAGTCCAGGGTTTTTATGGACTCATAAAGGAATATATTCATGCTAATTGGTCTATAGGCAGTCATCGGTGAGCCGGGAAAAAGCACCGTCAGTTCTCACTCCGAACTGTGGACTCCACCAGGAACTGGCAGACTGGCCCCCAGGCTTCGGGCCGTCCCTGGCTTGAAGGTGGGGTTTGAATGGGAACCCAGGTCTTTCAGCCCAGGAACCTGTCTTCCTCCTGCCATCAACATACCATCAACGGTGCCCCGGTTTTTCATGCAAAGGGGAGCCTGCAGGGCCACCCGGAGCCACCCTTAGCCCCACCTCGACCTCCCTCCCATGCTCATTGGCACCTAAAGTCCAGAGGTGGCTGAGGTTGCAGGGGGCCAACGTGTGAGCACTGCCCTAAGCGCATGCACACCCAGCCGTGTTGTGAAAGCGCCTGGGCTCAGTCACAACTTTGCTCTGTCCCCGCGCGGGCACTGGGGGTGACGGCAGACGTTTTCAAGCCTGCAGGGACAGGGGGTTTCCTGGGCCTCAGAGAGTACAGAGATGCTGGGATCCAGAACCGTGGCTGGGAGGCTGCAACTGCACCCGGAAGTGCGGGCCTCCTGCCCCTCCAACCTGGTGGAGGGCAGCGGTCCCACCTGTTCCCGGTCCCCGCTTGCTGTGTGGAGCAGGCACCCCATGCCTCCTCGCTGCAGATGCTGTCCCCACAACAGCTGCTCCAGACAGGCCGCCACCACCATCAGTACAAAGTGGAAAGTCATCAAGTTTCTTCTTTTTCCACTTTGAATAACTAATTAACACAACAACTGTTATATAAATATTATTTTCTCACAATTTTGCAGTTATATTTTTGTCATGAAAATGTTTCCAGGGACTGGGTATGGTGATTCAAGTCCGTAATCTCAGCACTTTGGATGACTGAGATGAGAGGATTGCTTAAGACTAGGAGTTCAAGATCAACCTGCACAAGCGAGAGAGACTATGTTCTACAATTTTTTATTTTTATTTTTAATTAGCCGGGCTAATTAATCCTAGCTACTCAGGAGGCTGAGATGGGAGGATCACTTGAACCCAGGAGGTGGAGGTTTCAGTGAGCTATGGTCATGCCACTGCACTCTAGCCTGGGAGAGAGAGCAAGACTGTCTCAAGAAAAAAGTGCCCAGTTATGCTGGCTTATTTATTTATCTTTTTTTCTATTCCACTAGTCTTTCTTTACTTATCCTTGGGCCAACAAAACCAAGAATGTCATAATGCTGTTGACTTTTAGCAGCTTTGATATTCAATAGTCTAAGTCTTTAAACTTTGTTCTTTTTCAATATCGTGTTTTCTGTCTGTAAGGCTTTGCATTTATGTTTTTGAAAATATTTTATCTATTCATAATATGTATGTAGCATAGTGCATAAATCGTGAGTGTAAGTTCAATGCCTTTTCACAAATTTATTATACCCCCATATCTAGCAGTCAAGAATTCACTTTGAGCCTTTCTAAACTCACTCCTATCACCAATCCCAAAAGTAATCACTATCCTATTATTAGATTAACTTTTCCTGCTTTTGAATTTACATAAGTAGAATCACACAGTAAGCTATCTTTTATTTCTGGCTAAATTGTTCACAAATATGTTTGTAATATTTGTCCAAGGTCTTGTGCTTATCAGTTGTTCATTATTAACTACTATTTCCATTGTGTGAATATGTCACAAATTATTTAACCAGACTCCTCTTTCTGCCTACTTGTGTCCACAATTTTGGCTTTTATCAATAATGCTAATAGAATTATTCTTGTGTGTGATTTTATATATACATATATACATACATTTCTGTACGTATATATTTTAAGATACATAACTAAAAGTTGAATTTCTAATTTGTAGAATGTGCTATGTTCAACTTTAGTAGTTAACAGAAAACAATATATTTTAAATGTTCTATTTCTTTTATGAGCAACTTTTTACAACCGTTTCCTTTAATTTACTAACTCTTTAGCTCTGTCTTATCTGTTGTATCACTTTTTATCTTGATTGTTTTTATCTTTTAGGTTTTTTCTGTTTGTGGTTTTGGTGATTATTGTTATTATTTCATGTTGCCTGGTTTTCTCATATGCATGAGCATTTTCAATTAAATGCTGGATCTTGTATATGAAAATCTGTAGAAATAGTTTGACAGTTGGAAGTGATAACATGTTTTTCTAGAGGGACAATCCCAGGGCGTTCTGTTAAGGGGATATTTGTTTCTGGTTGGCAACTGGGCCTTGAGCTTCATTCAGTAGGTCCATATTATTTTAATCTAGTTAAAATGTTAAGTGATTTTAAACTAGATGGCACACATTTTCAAGGTTGGTTTATACCCTCTTGTCTTTCACTGATAGGGTTTTCTTTGGGCCATTAATTCAAATTATGATGGTGTTAGCAAGCCCCTTGTACTTCAGAGGACCCTAACTGTATTTTCCCTCTGACACATAGGCTGTTAAAATCGGTGCTCAGCTCCCCCATTCAGCTGGCATTTGGAAAGCAAGTATCTCAATGAAAATGCAGTATAAAATGCCAGTCTCAACAGCCAAGGCTTCAGGTCCCACTTGAAATTTGATCCTTTCATTCCTCGCTTTCCTGACTTGGTATTTCTCCAGGAACTTCAAATGTTAAAAACCAGATTCTGGTTTTCTGAGTGAAATAGTTAAGTATCACGCAACTGTACATGGCCTTAAACACTACCTTAATGGGCAGAATGTTAAGAGAAAAAAAGTTCAAAATAATACTTTCTAGTTCCCCTCACACCGCCACCCCTTTTTCCCCAAGGCTGTTAAGTAATAGAGTCAGTTAGACTTAATAGGGAACAAATTAGGTGAATTATTTGTGTCTAGCTCAGGAGATAATGCTCTATATTTTTCAATGCTTGTTATCCTGTTTAATGCTATAAGGTTTTAATTATTACTTCAGTTGAATCTTACAATACAAACCAGAGACTTAATCACATTATTTTTTGCCTTCAGACCTAGATGGAATTTACTGATCTGAAGATGGTGACTGGGACATATCATTTGTTCAGCAAAAAAGTGAGAAGTACATGTCACCACTCTGAAAAATTTGAGCAGACAAATAAGATAGATTTTATTATTTGTAGAGCAAACACAGTGGTAAAATTATATCTCAGATATTACATTTCCTTTGGGATAATCTATTGAATATAACCCTATCATTTTGGTCAGAATCATTTTAACGGTGGGGTTTTTGGAAAGGTAAGTGTTGTCTTTCTACTTCCCCAGCAGAAAACTAGATCATGTCTCATTCAGAACTTTTGGGGTACTGCACTTTTTATCTTCATCATAAAAGAATATGAAACAGCAAACACATCATGCTCCCTGCGTGTAGAAATCGCTTCATTTCCTTTCATTTGTCGTATTCTGTTATAATCTCTGTCTCTCTTTATGACTTTCTCTATATTTTTCTTTCGTTCTGTCTTTTTTCCTTCCTCCTAAACCAGCATGTGTTACATAAGAAATAAATTTTAGATAACTGAGCATAGAGATGAGTCATTTCTCAAGGTAAGCTCCCACTCTAATAAGGACGCATGTACTGGAATTTTAGTCCATTGATTTATGGTGAGAACTCTTACTATCCTATTCACCAGAAAACTCACAACTTGCGTATGAATTTTCTTTTTCTTTTTTTTTTTTTTTTTTTTTTTTGAGACAGAGTCTCCCTCTGTCGCCCAGGCTAGAGCGCAGTGGCCGATCTCAGCTCACTGCAAGCTCCGCCTCCCGGGTTTACGCCATTCTCCTGCCTCAGCCTCCCAAGTAGCTGGGAGCACAGGCGCCCGCCACCTCGCCCGGCTAGTTTTTTTGTATTTTTTTTAGTAGAGACGGGGTTTCACCGTGTTAGCCAGGATGGTCTCGATCTCCTGACCTCGTGATCCACCCGTCTTGGCCTCCCAAAGTGCTGGGATTACAGGCTTGAGCCACCGCGCCCGGCCATGAATTTTCTATTCCCTTCTTTATTAACATGCTAAGATGTTATATAAAGTTTCTGTCCTCAGGAAGCCTACTTTCTAGTGGGTCTCACGGCTTCCTCATTTATGTGCTAGGCACTGTGATTGGCATTTGGAAGTAATTGAATAAATATTTACTTACTTGAGCGACTGGATGAAAGGAAGAAAATGAACTGCTGATTGCTGGGTGACCATGGAATTAGATCAAATGGAATTGAGTGTTTCAAATACTTATTATCTTAGCGTTATACTAAATTGAAATGTGCACATCCCAAGTAAGAGTGCCTTTCACAGAAGCAAAAGGTCTGGGTTCCTCTTTTAACTTTATTACCTTGGGTGAGGTATGGTGAGACCAGACATAGATCATGTGAGAGAAACTGGGAAGAGTTTTACAGTTTGGTTCTGCTCACATTTCCCTGAAGGGAGCGCAGCATGCAATACTGTCACTCAAGACAAGAAGCAGGTTGTCACTTGGCAAGAGAAAGGAGGAGGGCTATGGACAAGCATCTTCATTGTGATTTATTTGGGAAGAAAAGAGTGAGGCAAGAAAAGCAGAGGGGTTGGCTAACTTCATACTTTCTGGAAAATAGTGCTTGTCCTTGGTTGGCTTGTCCTGGCCCTGGGATGATTAAGAGACGTGTAGAGCAGCCCAGAGTCTCAGGAAGGGGATCTGACCAGCTGGTCTCGAGCTAGCACATGATTTAGTCTACTGGGTCAAGATAGCACGCACACACACATACACACATACCCCTAAATTATAGTTTCTACATTTCCTCTTTCACCTCCAAGAACAGCTGTCATTGGCCTTAGCAACATATGCTTCATAGATAGAAAAATAATAATAATAGCAGAAAGTAATAAAAAATAAAAAGAGAAAGGAAAAAAAGAAAGAAAGAAAAGAAAAGAAAGAGAGAAAGGGAGCAAGCTAATGACCTCATCTCCCCAATAAGTGTCCTTTTCTTGCCAGATCAATGTCTTTACCTAAACGAAAAATTCTTCTTTTAGATACAATTCCAATATTTATTAAGTCTATCACCAGTTTATTCCTTGGTGCCTGTGCACAGAACCATTTTTTAAGGTGTCTTTCACTGTAACAGCAATAGAAAGGATAAGATAAGATAAGGAAAACCTAAGACAGGAACACCAGATTGCTATTACTCTGTTCAACAATTTCCTTTCCTCTTCTGACATAAAATGGGTGTGGAAGAGCAGTAAATATCTCTTTTTAAATAACTTAGGTAAAGAGAGTACAATTTTATTTAATGGACATAATACATACTGGTTTTCTACTTCCATTTGTAGTGACGTTGGAAAACCAACTAGAAACAATTAGCAAACTGTGTGTAACCTATTTAAACATTCACTAAAATGTGGCTTCTAAATTTTAACAGTAAAGTTTTCAAGGTCTATCTTGGATTATCTATTCTTACAGAGAAATATCCTACCAATATTATCATATTGTTTTTTCCTATAAAGCTTAGCTTGGCAAAAGTAGAAAGGAGAAACACACCACACACACACACACACACACACACACACACACACACACACAATCAACTTTGATACCTGCCAGTGAAATATCTTGACTTGTCAACAGAGAAGTAGTTTTACCCGATGGCAAAGACTCCACGACAATAAAGTTTGATGTTTAATTTAATATCTTTTAAGTATTTTTCTTATAAATATGCTATTATAAAAACTGGTTTTTGATGAGATAATTGACTTGTGTCACCTCAGTTGCTTCCTAATGTTTGTTTACATGTATGATGTTTTAGATATTTTTGACCACATTGGAATTTTACCTGCTATTTTGATATAGATTTCAGATAAAGACTTAACATGAATAAATGCAATCAAATATTTTCATGTGGTATTGAATCTCATAAGAGTACAATGGAAGGAGGACTGCCATGATGGGCACTCATGCTGAACTGCTAGCAGAAAACTTAGAGTAGCCAAAAAGCCAACAGTTATCAGGTGGATATATCTCAATTTAGCACGCTTTAAAGGGAACTTTCAGTATCATATTGGAATCGTGGAAATGCCCTTGCACATTTTTTCCTTCCAAAGTATCAATCATCAAGCATTCACATATGGTATTATAATTAGAACACAGTGTGGATTTGGAGAAAAAGAAGAAAATGTATGATATTTGAGGAGAATATTGTAAACACTTTCAAAATTATTTATTAAAACTTTATTCTTCAGTCATCCCTTCCACCTAAACTGACTGAGTTCCCACCACATGTCAGATACACTATTAATGTGTCAGTTACAGGAGATAGAGAGATATAAAAGGTACAGTTACTTCCCCAATCAGGGCAGTCATTGTAGGACAAGTTGGCCATACAGTATGACAACTGACAAGATGGAATTTGTTTTGGATTTGTTTTAGTTGTTTGTTTTCTCACAAGTGTCACTGTGTTGACTTATGGACTAAATATAGGTGATAAGTTATTTAATAATTTAATACAAGACTCCTATTTAGGGTTGTCGTTTGTCTTGAGAGTCTTGTTTACTTGAGGATATAAGTAGCGTATATTAAGGTTGCACAATATTAAAAACATATAATCTGGAATATAGTTTGAAAATTTGAGATAAGTAGAATATAAGGCAATGCAAAACATTTAACAATTTTGAAAACGGAGAAGCATTGAAAGTTTGGCAGGATAATATCAATATGAAATTAAATGGTCTTAATAATGACTATGCCATCTTTCCATGGAGTGGATGGGAGACTATGGCAGTTAACTCTTTACTCTCCAATCTATTACCTCTTCTTCTCTTGCTCTATTGTCTTATTCAGGGTGACTCTATTTTCCAGATTCCCCTTTTCTCTGACTTCAACTTCTCTTCACTCCATAAGACACCTTCATATCACAAATATTATCTGAATCAGATATAGGTGAGACTGAAGTACAAGTCTGCTCCACTTCTCCAGCCATGCAACGTGAAGGAGGCTTCCTCTAGCTTTCTGCCTTGCAGGCTTTTTCAATGGCATCTGGTGAGGTTCATGGAAGAATATGAGAGTGAATGTCGATTCTGTGACTCCCAAGGCTTTTTTACTCAGAGGTTATAACCTACTCAGCATTGAAGAGTATATTAAATATTTTAACTGAATTCTTTTCTAATTGTACGGCAGCAATTTGTCCCCTCACAATTTTCCCCTAGTAACGTAATATTCATGTCTTTTCTCTCTTTTGAGGCAGTTTTCTTACTTTAAATTCCAAGCTAGTTGCTTTCACTGTGATTTTGGCTCTTTGAGTAGTTCAATAAAAGTTATGATTTTGTATATTATCCAATTTTTCTTTGTTAGAATGGAAAAAAATTCTGTGTCCACTTTCTACTTCCTAAGAAAAAGACACAAGTCCTCAGAATACTTTGTATACATAAGTTTACTCTGCTCTTAATTCTTCATACTGTTCTAGGAGTTTTAGTTTGTAACAAAAGCAAAATTTCATTTCTATGCATGATCATATTATTGCTTCTGTTATCTTTCCCTTTACAATACTGAAAAATAAATACTTAGGAAACAATAATTACCATAACTGTTCTTCCCCCAAAATAAAGGAGAGCTATCACAAAGGTTTGGTTCTCAACTCGAGGCACCCCTAGCCTCATTCTCCTCTTCCATAATTTGAAGGCCAGTAGGTACGACTGCAATAAAGCGTCTTCAAATGTAGGTGCAGTGTATCCAAAACATCTAAAATTTCCTCAAATTTTCAGCTCTTGATATTGATCTGGATATTTAGAAAATCATAGACTCTGGGAAGAATGGTGAGACCTTACCAATAGTTCTGCTTATCTTTATTATTTTTAATCAGTGATATAGGTTAACACAGATATTTCATGGATTTTTATACTACTACCATGATTCTGATTCTTGTCGATGATAAAAGGAATATTTACTTATGTTTCTTCTTATTGCGTTACTCTTATCCTTCTCAGTGAGCAACAATGTCTTAAAAGTGATTCCTTTAAAAATTTTAACTCTAGTTTTTTTTCTAAATGCTTACAGTTTCACTAGAAATATTATTCACCAACCCTACCATCATCCCATTATATAAAAATATACACCTGCTAAATGATAGGGTTAAGACCTTTCTTAATACATCTGTGTCAGGGTGATTGGAGCTATGGTCTTTTGCTAATATTTAGAGGGGATTAATCATAGTAATTATAGAGTACAAAGTGAATAGTCTTTTTATCTGATTTAATAATGGCAAAGTGAAAAGCTTTTCTGTCATTCTAAGTATTGTTTATTTGACATTAGGCTAAAAATAACAAAAAAGAGAAACAGCATTTATTAAGCATATCCAGCATATCAGATGCTGTGAGATATGTTAAATATAGTATTTCTAATTTGGACTGTTGAATCAAAGGAGTTGATACTCAAAAAACTAAATCGGTATCTTGAAATCAAAGCAAAATTTTAATTCGAATCTCTTGAATTACAAGTCATGTACCTTCTCTTGAACTCTTACAATTCCCATATTGAAAATCATTTAAAGGGAAGCATCACACACTGGGTCCTATTGTGGGGAGGGGGTATGGGGGAGGGTTAGCATTAGGAGATATACCTAATGTAAATGACGAGTTCATGGGTGCAGCACACCAACATGGCACATGTATACATATGTAACAAACCTGCACATTGTGCACATGTACCCTAGAACTTAAAGTATTTTAAAAAATCATTGTTAAAGGTATAAATGAATGAATAAATTGTGATATAGAATGGAGGCGGGTCCCTGAAATTCTATATAACTTCTAAGTTATAAGTTTCATCAGACCAGTTATTTGATGTAAACTTCCTTTATAACAGAAACTATAAATGATCTATGTCAGAGAAAATAGAACATGTAGCTTAAGTGGGAGTATGAAGAAGCAGAGAGAAAGATAATCCCTGAAAGAAGTGTAATGGTAATATGGAGAACCAGGTTGCACTCATAAGCTCATTTCTGCCTGTAGGAACAGAAGAATACGTTATTAAACCAAGTTAAAGTTGTCTAGATTGGCTCTCAGTAAATGGTTTATACTACAGTTGCATGATAGCAATTTTGAGAAATTCTTGACATTAAATTCAGAGGAGGTGGCTAAACTTAGAAAAAATGAGTGGGAACGAGTTAGGAAAGTAGGGTCACAATATAAAAAAAGTAAATAATTAACAAAGGGATAGTAGATTCAACCCTTATCCGGACATAAAATTATGAACTGATGGTCTGCTGACCCAGAGAAGTGCTGTGAGTGGCCAAGAAGTAATGGCATGGTGGCAAGACATTCCAGTTGTAGGAGGAAAAGAAACTAGCCCATGATTTCAGTGTAGGAGAACAGTATCAGATGTAGGACTAGCTAGAACTAGGATTCCTCTCACTGTTTACCCACATAAATTCAAGGCTCCCCAAAATAAACAACCAAAATTGTTTCAGCAATAACAAATATAAATGCCATCAAATGAGTCTACTATTGCCAAATTTAGCTGTATTTTGCTAAGTCTGGGATTGCATTCAGTCCTTCTCATGTTTCCTTTATGCTCATAAATACCCTCTGAAGTATAAATTATTATTCTCATCTTATAAATGAACACAATTTCCCCAAGCTATTCAGATAATAATTGTCAGAAGCAAGATTCAAACCCACATTTTTGTGTCTTTGCATCTCTTCCCTTGACTGTTGATGCCTACTCCCTTTCTTACCAAATCTCTAATAAAGCCAACAGAACCCTTGGTAGATATAAATTGAATTCAAGTCCCAATGTCTGCACAGGAATCAAGATCCTTAAAGCGTAGAAGACATGGGTACAAGTTGCCAAAATGGAAAATGTGGGAATGTTTAGGAAAATCAGTGATAATACTGTTTGAGGATATTTTTGTTATTATTATTACTAATATATATCTTCTATCTACACATTGGGCCCAGGAAAAAAAGAGATTGGGAAGATATGGGATTATTTTATATATGGATTGCAGGAAATCAATAAATCCTGAATACCTATGATAGTTCAAGTGCTGCAGTGTTTGCTTTGTAATTACACGTATTTAATCCACTGAGAATTATGAACTCTTATCCCATTTCATAGATGAGGAAACTAGGAGTCAAAGACACTTTGTTCAAGGAAAACTAGGACATTCTGTTTTCTAAGCCTAAGCTCTTTCTACAACTGGGGCTCAATAACTAGGATAAGGACAAGGACAGCAGGGAGTTGTGCCGATGGCTAAATCATTGTACTGCCCTCTGTTGCTAGTGTGACAGTCATTGGAAATTGTTTGTAGGCTTTGGAGGAGTGGGAAAAGGCCATGACAAGATAATTAGAACCTGTCTGATAAATGTTGATCCCAGAACTCTAAGAACGTAGCAATTTCAACCATCCACCTTGGCTCTTTGAATATATTTATGGCGTTTTTGTTTTGAGAAGCACAGTATAAACAGGTGATGGCAATAATAATAGAATTAAAACATAAAATGTCATTAAATCATCATCAAATGGGTCAGATACCCAATGAGAAGTTGGAAATAGATTGAGCTATACATAATTATCACCACAAATACATACAGAGACAGAATGCAAGATTTGGGTGTAAAAGGAGTGGATGAATTTTAAAATATTTCAATAATGGAAAAGTTGGCCTGACTCTAAGATTTATAAAAATGTGAAGGAGGGTGATATCAGAGGTGTCTGAACCAGAGCAACTCCATCTTGAATAGGGACTGGGTAAAATAAGGCTAAGACCAACCGGGCTGTACTCCCAGAGAGGCATTCTAAGTCACAGGATGAAATGGGAGGTCAGCACAAGATACCAGTCATAAAGGTCGTGCTGGTAAAACAGGTTTCAGTAAAGAAGCCAGTCAAAACCCAGCAAAACCAAAATGGTGACAAGAGTGACCTCTTGCCATCCTCAATGCTACACTCCCACCAGCACCGTGACAGTTTATAAATGTCATGGCAATGTCAAAAAGTCACCCTATATGGTCTGAAAAGGGGAGGCATAAATAATCCACCTCTTGTTTAGCATATAATCAAGAAAGAACCATAAAGACGGGCAACCAGCAGCCCTCGGGGCTGCTCTGCCTATGGAGTAGCCATTCTTTACTCCTTTACTTTCTTAATAAACTTGCTTTCACTTTATGGACTCGCCTCAAATTCTCTCCTGTGTGAGATCCAAGAACCCTCTCTTGGGGTCTGGACCTGGACCCCTTTCCAGTAACAGTTATAGTCGCACTTGAGGAAGCGGGCACCACCTCTTTGGGTCTTTCCGCCCTTTCTACTTGGGTCTTTCTGCCCTTTCTACATGGGAATATTGTACATATCTTGTTTTCATGTCAAGTACACTACAAATGTAGAAGAAATTATAAACTGTTTTTTTCTGATATCTCTGAATAATAAAATTCTATAATTAACTCCTCTAATTTTTAGTCCATGCCTACAATGAAAGATTTTATTATGTTTTGGCCTACATATTAGTAAACTAACAGTAAAAGATAAAGGAAGTACAGGTTATTTTATGTGAACTTTTCAGAAAGCCAAAGTCGCTATTTGATATTTCATACATAATAATCTCCAAGCTTTGTAGTTACCATGAATCATGCGGTCCCTGAGACGGCATTTCTGAAGTTCATCACCATGATGATGGCAAATTGTAAATACATGCTATCCAGATGAAACAACCTTTGCAAAGCTGTAACAGTGAGAGAAAGCTAATATAGTTAAGCACATCTTGTTTCTAACCTCATAAGCTTACTGTCTGTGTTCATACCTGCCTGTAGGTCAAGCTAACTATGGGAAGAACTTACAGCTTAAACAAGGATGATCAGCTTCCTGAAACTAACTCTCTCCTTGTTTTGGTAGGGACCAAAACTACTTTTTGTAAGGCTAATAAAAGGCCACAAGGTTAGAATTACAATAGGGGCCTGAACTTTGGTAAATAGGCACAGTTGAACAGTAACCTGCCATTGCTTGTTTAGCTTGCTTTCTGTAGTCCTTACCACCCTGCAGTCATGTAACCAGATGTCCAAAGATTTGTAACTATCCCAACTGCTCCTATAGATAATATCACTGTTGTGAAACCTGAAGAACAGGTATTTGAGATATTTTTTCAGATATAGAATTATGGCAGACTAAGGGATGCCACCTGGATCTGTGACCCGTACTAGGCTACTGACTCAACTGATCGTATGACCCCACTCCCAGGAACTGATTTAGCTGCAGGAAGACCATTTCAAGAACTCCGTGATTTCATCTCCAGCCAATCAATTGTCTCAGTACCCCCAGGCTCCTATTAAAGCACCCTTAAAAACTCTAGCCTCTGAATTCTCAGGGAGGTAGGTTTGAGAAATACCTCCCATCTCTTCACATGCCTGACCCTGTGAGTATTAAGCTCTTTCTCTCCTGAAACTCCTGTTGTTCTTGGTGTATTGGCTTTTCCAGGGAGTGGACAAAAAGAATCTTTTAGAAAACTACACAGAGGACTCTTGCCTGGAAGCTATCAGAAGACTCCTGAGTGGGGCCTGATTCACCATGTTGCTGCATTTTTTTTTTTTAATTCTCACAAAAACAAGTAATACTGATAAATGTGCCTAATGTTCTTAACCCCAAGGTTTTGATATGCTTCATGTAACCTAGCCTTCACCTCTGCAATGAGGAAGAATAGTGTTTAGCATCAATAATATCTTTAAAGTCTCTTTTAGAAACCATCCCAGGATATTAATGTTTCTAAATAAACTAGTGTCACAAGAAGCTTGTTGATGAAGATAAGAGAGATAAGGACTCTGGCTTTTTATTTTCTAAATTTTTAAATTTTAAATGAATGTTTTATTTATGAATAATTTTATATTTACAGAAATCTTTAAAGATAGTATGAATGGATCCCACCTAATCTTCACCCAGTTTCTCCCCTGATGCTAACAAATATGGTACATTAGTATTAACTCATCTTCAGACTTTATTTTGGTTTCACCAGTTTCCCACTAATGTTCTCTTACTGTTTCAGGATCCAGAGGAGGCTATCATAGTGCATATAGTTTTTATTTCCTTTTGTTTTCACTTCTCCTGATTGAGATTTCTAGTGATTGAAACCAGGCAGAGTCCAACTGATGGAAGAGTTTGGAAATTGGAAAATGAAGCCTGTAGGGATAAATTCACGTATAATGAAGAGTGGGAGAGGATGGAACATAACTCTAAGGATAAACAGGTGTAAGATTACTACACCAAGTTATACTCTTTCATTTTTTGAAGTTTTAGATAGACCGTAGTCATATCACTAAAGCCACACCTGCATTATTAATCATCAGTACAACAGCCTTGAAAGTTAGCTATCACTGTATCCAGGTCACAGAACCACTAATAAATAAAAAATAAAAGTCAGTATTTAACCACAAGTTTATTTGGCACTTCCCAGTTGTTATGTTGAAGTTCTGAAATTAGTATAATTGTTCCTTCACGCTATAACCAGACATCAAAGTTCATAGGCTGTACTAAATATATCACTGTTCCATCACTATAATTAAATTTAGATAAATCCCTGCAATTCTCGGATACCTAGTTCATTCACCTACAAAATGAGAGGAACTTCCTGTGATCTTAAAGTTCATACTTCAAACAGAGATAAAGCCTGTCCAAATTATGTTTATCTTTCAACAGTGTCCAAAGTTCACTAGAAGTTGACGTTTTCACCTTCTTGTCCTGCTGAGTGAAGTGATAATATACCATGTTCAGACAGATAGTCTTGAATGGCTCACCTTGGTTTTTTAAGATGTTTACATCAAAAATGAATTTGACCCCTTTGCAAAAGAAGAAGCAAAAATGTAAACATGTTATGGGATCATGAAGCTTAATCTATTTGTTAACTTACCCAAAATGTGCTAGCATCACATTGATTCTCTGCATTCAAATAATCATCTACTGGATCAAAGCCATCAGGACAGCAGTAATGGAAAAAGGCAGAGATAAGTAGAAGGGAATGCTTTGTCTGTGGTTAACCACAGATTGTATTTTTGCTGTTCTGTGTCCATTTTCGTTGAATCCAATAAAGTTTTCATTTTTAGTGCCCAGGCCTTCAAATTGTTTTGTTTGTTCCAAGCAAACCACAAAGCATTGAAATCAATTCCCATAGCTTGAGAGACATGACATTTTTATGTATAGACTTTTCGAATGTTTAATGGGCCAAGGTGGTGACTTAAAAATCTCATCTTCATTACATCTCCCCAACCCTTGCTTGTAAAACAGACAAAAACCAATGAGGAAATTGTAGTAATGAATAACAACACTACATCGAATGGGTTCCAGCTCAACTTCCAGGACTGCTGGTTAAGTTTCCAAATCCCATACAAGTCATTAGAGGTGTCATTGACTGTCAAGGGTCACACCCAAGCAATTCAGCCTTTCTTTAAAGAGGTTCGACCTTATTAGTTGAAGTCAATCGTGATATTCTTACATGCTTTGACAGTGACTGGTTTAGTAACATACATGGACACAATTCTCCCCAATGAGAAAACATGGCAGAGACTCTGGAAAAGGGATTTTACTCAGTACAAAGCTGCTTTTCTTCCACTTGGATTTGTCAGATCTGGATATGACGACTCTGATTGCTGCATCCCTCTTGAAATCATGAAGGCAGCCAGCCAAAGATCAACACAGAACAGCAGATGAGAAAAATATGAAGACTGTATCTGCAATGATGCTTTCAGTATCTTAATTCACAAGATGTAAGACAGCCCCAGAGTTGAATGAATGAGAACATAAATATTTTTGATCTTTATGTTTCATAGATTTTGAGTTTCTGGTTGGTTGTGGTTGGTACTTTACTGCATAATGCAAAGAAAGGCATCTAATACAGTGTCTGACACATAGTAAGCTTTTAATAAATCTTGGTTCTCTTCCCTGTTTTCCTCACTGAACACCAGGCTACTTCAGGCCAGGTCATATCATTACTGGACCTTACAAGAGTAATCAGGAATCAAAATTGTGTGTTCAAACACAATAAATGACCTGGGAATTTGGATTGCAGAGATATGTGAAACGAAATCTATATTCTAAGGGAGCTTTCCTTCTTTCTGCTGGGGAAAGAGGGACTCATTTCTAGGAGTTTCTCTTCATTAACTATGAGGCTTCAACATCAATATAGAGTGTAAGAAAAAGAAGAAACAAAGCAAATCACACGAAACTTCCAAAGAAGGCAATGAAAAAGAGAAAAGACACACTGCCTCAGGAAGAATGACAATTACAGGAAATTTATTATGTGCAATTACCTGTTCCCTGCTTACAGACACTAGTCTGAGAGCATCTCCATTTATTCCCACTTACTAATGTCAGAACTGTAATTTTCACTTGTCCTCTTCCCTTCCTTCATGAATGACCCCTTTTGCCTGACTGTTGACTTCCCTCTCCCTGTTGTTCTGCTAATGGCATTCTATAGAATATCTTGACAGAGATATTTGGCATGACTGGAAGGCTAGTAGACTCACTGTGATTTCCAATCTCTCTTAGCAATTTGCTCCTCAACCTTCCAGTGACATGACCAGCCCAGGTCAGTACTTATTGCCTTGCTCTAAGTGGAGGCACAGTTCTGTTTTTTGGCCTAGTGTCATTATTGGAATTGGATGTCTAATCCAGATGATGGACCACTGTTATTTGTCATAAACAAAGACCCTCTTGTTTGAGAGACTCAATTTTGTTGATGATTTACTGCACTGACTTTGAATATCAAATTTCTAGCTGCGTTCCAAAGTATCAGTACAGTCTGTGAAAAGACATGTCACAATGGTGCCCAAACAAAGCTACAGTGAACAGAATGTGCCTGTTTCCAAAGCAACAAGGAGTGTTGTTACTTCTTTTAGCCCTTTGTGTATAATTACATGCACAAATAGTTTAACTGCCCCATTCTCCCTTTTGGGAGGTTGATGAATTTAACTGATTAGATTTTAGAATAGTAAAAATGGCTTTGGAAGAAATGTTAAGTAATGACATGTGACTGGCAAAACATTTTGTTAGGCCACTTTTCCTAATATTTTCTGTTGGAGGTGTCTGGTGATTTTAAAATAAGATCTCAGAAGAAATATCTTGCTGTGCATGGCCTCCCTCCTGTGTTTGACTATCTCTGTCTTCATTTTAAAATTGGATGCAATGTTTATGTCTTACCTGGAGAAAATTTTCTGGGAGATGGTTTCAACCTCTGCACACAACTGAGGAATTTAGAAATATAGGTATCTGTGGCTCTAGCTCAGAACGTTTTCTGGAGAAACCTGAAAGTAATAAGAGATTTTAATATCTGTAGTCAGGCAAACTTAGGTAAAAAAAATCTGGATCAGATTTTTTAACAATCTACAAAATTCAGATTATTCGCTGAATAAACTTGAGCAAGGGTTACAATTTCAAACACCGCCGTCCCTGTTTTCTAGATTACAAATCTAACCATTCTAAAGTTTGTTATTAGAAGTAAATTACTTAATCAGACTCTGGCACTCATGATAACGGACATTCAAAATATGTTACATATAAAAGAACTTTTTTGTCAAAAAAGTTCTGGGAAAGCTTTCCAAGTAATTTATATTTTTCTTGGAAGGGATCAGTGGGGAAAAGGTATATACAGAGGATACCTTTCTAAACTATAAGCTGTAAGAAAAATAATTCTTAAAAAATTATAAAAGAACACTTATAATTCTCTCCTAATCTATTGAGCGTTCATATATGGAAGAGCCACCTCTCTGGTTAAAATGAATTTGAAAGCAGGAGGACTAACAATTTTCACCCTGAGGTCCTGGGTATCATCTAGGTGTATTGCATGCACAATTGTGTGAGCCTTTTTAGATAATATAGCATGTACATGTTGTTAAATGTTACATGTACAATGAGTACTACTTTTGCATAATTACCTTGGGAACTTTTAATTAAATATATATACATATATTTTGAGATAGAGTCTTGCTCTGTTGTCCAGGCTGGAGTGCAGTGGCACTATCCAGGCTCACTGCAACCTCTGCCTCTCAGGTTCAAGCAATTCTCCTGCCTCAGCCCCTGGATTAGCTGGGATTACAGGCACGTACCATCACTCCTGGCTAATTTTTGTATTTTTAGTAGAGAGGGAGTTTCACCATTTTGGACAGGCTGGTCTTGAACTCCTGACCTCAGGTTATCCACCTGCCTCAGCCTCCCAAAGTGCTGGAATTACAGGTGTGAGCCACCGCGCTTGCCACCTTTTATTTAAGTTAATTTTAATACAGTAAAATGTATTATTTTAAGTTTTGACAAAATACATACAAGTGTGAAACATCACGACATAAAACAGTTTCAGTAGCCCTCCAATTTCCTCTTGCTTTCCTTTGAAGTCAACAGCCTCCTTCCTCCACTATTAATCACTACTTTCTGTCTTTATCTTTTGCTTCTTCTCATAATTTCATAAAAATGGAGTTTATACTATGTAGACTTTGTATCTGGCTTTTTTCTTGTAGGACAATGAGCATGAGATTCATCCATGCTATTTCCTATGACTGGTGTTTTTTTATTTTTATTTCATTTTAATAGTAGTATAGCATTCCATTGTATGGATATTTTGTCTGTTGAAGGATATTAGGGTTGTTTTCAATTTTGGACAGTTGTGCATAAAACCACTATAAATAATTGGATAGAGATTTCTGTGTAAACATTTGCTTTTATTTTACTTTGTTAAGTGCCGAAGAGTGGGAATGCCAGGTTATTCGTAGTTGTATGAAAGAGACTGTCATCATTAATTTTATATCAACTTGGCTGGGTCATGGTGCCCAGATACATGGTCAAAACTTGTCCTGGATGTTTCTGTGAGCAGGAAGTTAACATTTAAATTAGTGGACTTTAAGTGGATTGTCTTCTACAATGTAATGTGTCTTCTTCCAATCAGTTGAAGGTCTGAGTAAAACAAAAGACTATTCTCCCCAGAGCAAAGGAGAATTCAGCAGATGACCTTCAGACTCGAACTTTAATATTGACTCTTTCCTGAGATGTTCGCCTGATGGCCTTTGGACTTGAACTACAGCACATTCTCTTTTCTGGTTCTGCAGCCTACCAGCCCACCCTGCAGACTGTGGACTTGCCAGCCTCCATAATTGTGTGAGCCAATGCTTTAAATAATTTTCTCTATACATACACATTCTTTTGGTTATATTTCTCCAAAGAACTCTGACTAATATACTTGCTGCACCACTGTGTATTACTACTCACCTAAAGTGTAGAGAATTCCAGTTGTACCATATCCTTGTCAGCACTTGGTATTATCAGTGTGTTTTGTTTCTAAAGCAAACTATTACAAAATATGTTTAATGGTATCTCATTATGGTTATGGCTAGTCTACAACCCTGCATATTGTAGAGTTATAATTCATTATAAAGGAATAATACTGAATATAAAGACTTTAAATGTTTATAGCATTGAGTAGTTTACCAAGTATGTTCACTGTACTATAGTATTCATTCTTACAGGTCAATGGCACTAGGTAATTGACTTTTATTTTATTTTATTTTATTTTATTTTTTAGCAATAGGATCTTGCTGTGTCTCCCAGGTTAGAGTACAGTGGCATGATCATGGCTCACTGCAACCTCAAACTACTTGGGCTCAAGCATTCTCCCACCTCAGTCTCCTAAGTAGCTTAGATTACAGTCACACACCACCACACCCAGATAGATTTTTTTAAATTTTTTTGGATATGAGCTCTTGCTATGTTGCTCAGGCTGGTGAGAATTCATCTTTTTATCCCTAGGACAAAAGAGTGTTTTGTTGTTAGAAGTTTCTCAAGACTTTTTTTTTGTGGAGTGAACAACACTGTTAGTAAGTACAATTATTAGTCCTATTCTATAGATGACTACACATGAGTTTACAGATTTCATGTCCCTTACCAAAGTTGAGATAACAAGTTATAGAACTAGGAATCAAACTTTATTTTCTTCTCTCCAAAGACTACAGCTTTCACTCTTGGTGCTAAACCATACTCTGTGCTGTAATATTTGTAGAGAAGCTCACATCAGCTATCATGTATTATCTATCAGATCATTAAAGTCTAGAATGGCTTGCTTTTTCTTTTTAAAATAAATGGTATATAACAAGTTTCTCTCTTTAACATTTAAGACAGGTGCAGAATGTAAGAATGATTTCCAGGAGAGTAACCATGATAGCTACATCACCAGATGAAATAAATTTTCAGCTCCATTATAATCTTATGAGGCCAACATCCTATATGTGGCCTATCACTGACCACAACATTGTTATATGGTGCATGACTATATGTATAAAGTTTCATTGTGATACCCTATCTCTATATAAATGTCATTGTAATACTCCAAAAATTGAATAGTGCTAATTTTCCAGTAGCCCCATTCCTATAAACAGTGAGTCACCATAATGAACTGAGTAAGCTCCTCCACATATTACTTAGAAGGAATAACGTGTCAAGTTGTCTCTCCTGCCATGCAAGAGCTGCATATGATTGACTGCCATCTGGACCATGTTGTTATGAGCATTTTGTAAAGGTCTGAAGATCTGAGCAATGTTTTGTGTTATCTGAAGGATGTATCAAAACTGAAGCAGACGTATTCCCCATAGGGTGCTTATCTAAGGAGGCTTTGGATAAAATTGAGGCTATGCAGGTGTGTGTGTGTGTGTGGTGTGTGTACGTGAACTGGGTGGTTGGGGAGACATGGGACAATCTGTGTATATTTGTACGACTGTGTCAAAGTTGTTCTGATAAAGTACATACACGAGAATTATTTGAGCCTAGAAGGCTGAGGTATCAAGAGCTAAATAGGTGTTGTAGAAATATATATTTGGAGAAATACATGAACCTGATAAATCACTACCAAAGTCAGTTCGACTGGGATCTAATTATTCACTAAGGCAATTTCCAAAGCAGATAGGATTATTCCAAGCATGCTTCCCATAGAAATTTCAACTGAAGAGCTTAGAACGGATACAGAAGTAGATTGTAGGTTCAGTATGAAACATGATGAAGGTTAATAAAACCACTTTCAGAGCAATATGGAGTTATTACATATCAAGGATTCTAAAAATGTCATAGCCTTAACCTAGTAAATTCTTTTTAAGACATCTGCATAAATAAATCACCATTTACAGTGTGAAAACATATATATACAAACAGAACCAGAAAGGATTAATTTATGATAATATACTCATAACACAGACTATGGAGCAAGCATCTATTATTGGATGTTTTAGTTAAATAAATTTTAGTAAATTTAGTGTATAAAATATTGTAGTAGCATATATACTTTGTTTATGTTAAAATGTCATAAAGCCATTCCAAATATAATGTATTTATTAGATTAAAAGTTTAGAATAAAACACTATATAATGCATGTATTAATAAGCAGCTGTGTTAGAATTATGCATAATATTATATGTATTAAAAGAAAACACTGATCTCAACTTTGGTTTGCTAAGAGTGATTTATCTTTTTTTTTTTATCTCTTTTGACTTTTAAATAGTAATATGGAATTTACATCTATGTTTGTTATAGTGAAGAAAACTTAAAGTGCAATCTATAAAACAAAAATAAAAGAATAATGATTCTGGTGGAAAAACGTAAAAATGTTTATTAAATTCTGTTGAATCACATGTAAACAAATCTAATTATTAACTGCCAAGAAAGAATCAAAACAGCCTTAGGTGATTGGTAGCCCTTACTGTCTTCTAGAATGAAGAGAGAGGAAAGAGGAAGCGTTTAAACAGTATGGCGATTCTTCAAGGATCTAGAACTAGAAGCACCATATGACCCAGCCATCCCATTACTGGGTATATACCCAAAGGATTATAAATCATGCTGCTATAAAGACACATGCACATGTATGTTCATTGCAGCACTATTCACAATACCAAAGACTTGGAATCAACCCAAATGTCCATCAGTGACAGACTGGATTAAGAAAATGTGGCACATATACACCATGGAATACTATGCAGCCATAAAAAAGGGTGAGTTATTGTCCTTTGCAGGGACATGGATGCAGCTGGAAACCATCATTCTCAGCAAACTATCTCAAGGACAGAAAACCAAACACCACTTGTTCTCACTCATAGGTGGGAACTGAACAGTGAGATCACTTGGGAAGGGGAACATCACACACCGGGGCCTATGATGGGGAGGGGGAAGGGGGGAGGGATTGCATTGGGAATTATACCTGATCTAAATGACGAGTTGATGGGTGCTGACGAGCTGATGGGTGAAGCACACCAACATGGCACAAGTATACATATGTAAAAAACCTGCACGTTGTGCACATGTACCCTAGAACTTAAAGTATAATAATAATAATAAAAAAAGAAAATGCACAAGAAAGAAATGTGAGGAGAGGAGAAAGGCTTGAACGTTGTTAAAAAATCCTACCAGAGAGAATTTAATGACCTAATAGCAGCATTCCTTCCACCATCTATGATCAAGAAATGAGGGATTATGAGAAAAAGTAACCCTCCTAATTTACCTTTGACAAATTTCACGCTTAAGTGAGATTTGGGTTATTATTTTGATTTTGTTTGGGGAGGGAGGGGATTCCACAGGAAGCAAGGGCAGGATTGAGGTTCAAATCCTGGGCTAAAAAAGGCTTCCTGAGTTCTAGCCTATTCCTCATCTTTTACTCATGCTAAAAATCACAAAGATCAGTCTACCACTGATGGGCATTTTGGTTGGTTTCAAGTCTTTGCTATTGTGAACAGTGCCACAATAAACCTACCTGTGCATGTGTCTTTATAGTAGAATGATTTATAGTCCTTTGGGTATATACTCAATAATGGGATTGCTGGGTCAAATGGTATTTCCGGTTCTAGATCTTGAAGAATCGCCATACTCTCTTCCACAATGGTTCAACTAATTTACATTCCCACTAACAGTGTAAAGCTTTTCCTATTTCTCCATAGCCTCACTAGCATGTGTTGTTTCCTGATATTTTAATAATTGCCATTCTAATTGGCATGAGATGGTATCTCATTGTGGTTTTGATTTGCATTTCTCCAATGACCAGTGATGATGAACTTTTTTTCATATGTTTCTTGTCCACATAAATGTCTTCTTTTGAGATGTGTCTGCTCATATCCATTGCCCACTTTTTGATGTTTTTTTTTTTGTTGTTGTTGTTGTTGTTGTTTTTTTCTTGTAAATTTGTTTAAGTTCCTTGTAGATTCCGGATATTAGCCCTTTGTCAGACACTCAGATTGCAAAAATGTCCTCCCATTCTGTAGGTTGCCTTTTCACTCTGATGATAGTTTCTTTTGCTGTGCAGAAGCTCTTTGCTTTAATTAGATCCCATTTGTCAATTTTGACTTTTGTTGCAACTGCTTTTGGTTTTTTTAGTCATGAAGTCTTTGCCCATCCCAATGTCCTGAATGGTGCTGCCTAGGTTTTCTTCTGGGGTTTGTATGGTTTTAGGTTTTACATTTAAGTCTTTAATCCATCTTGAGTTAAATTTTGTAAAAAGCATAAGGAAGGGGTCAAGTTTCTGTTTTGTGCATATGGCTAGCCAGTTTTCCCAGCACCATTTAATAAATAAGGAATCCTTCCCCTATTGCTTGCTTTTGTCAGGTTTGTTGAAGTTCAGATGGTTGTAGATGTGTGGTGTTATTTCTGAGGTCTCTGTTCTGTTCCATTGGTCTGTATACTTATTTTGGTACTAATGCCATGCTGTTTTGGTTACTGTTGCCTTATAGTATAGCTTGAAGTCAGGTAGCATGTGGCACATGTATACCATGGAATACTATGCAGCCACAAAAAGGATTGAGTTCCTATCCTTTGCAGGGGTGTGGATGAAGCTGGAAGCCATCATTCTCAGCAAACTAACAGAGTAACAGAAAACCAAACAGTACATGTTCTCACTTATAAGTGGGAGTTGAAAAATGAGAACACATGGACATGGGGAGGGGAATATCAGACACAAGGGCCTGTTGCAGGGTTGGAGGCAAAGGGAGGGAGAGCATTAGGACAAATACCTACTGCATGTGGGGCTTACAACCTAGATGACGGGTTGATAGGTGCAGCAAACCACCATGGCACATGTGTACTTATGTAACAAACTTGCACATTCTGCACATATATTCCAGAAATTAAAGTAAAATTTTTAAAAAATTGAAAAATTAAAAAAAAGAAGTAAATCTGAAAATTCTACATACTATACAATTGCAACTACATGACATTCTGGAAAAGGCAAAATTATGGAAACATGAAAAAGACCAGTGTCATCAAGGATCTGCTGCAGAGACAAAGGGATAGATGAACAGGCGTTTTTTGGGGCAGTGAAACTATTCTATAATGGTGGACACATGTCATTACACATTTGTCAAAAGCTCTAGTATATACAACACAAAGAGTGACCTTACTATAAAGGACAGATTTTAGTTAATAATAATGTATCAACATTGGCTCATCAATTGTAACAAACATGGCACACTAAGCTAGGATGCCAACAGGAAAAACTGTAGGTGAGGCAGAGGGGAATGAGGGGTATAGGGAACTGTACTTCTGTAAATCTAAAACTGCTTTAAAAAATAAAGTCTTATAGTTAAAAAAGAACGCACTAATAAAGAACAGTGTGAATGAAAAAAAAAAAAATGACAGGGATCAGAGAAATGTCTGCCCTGACTCATTCTTAGTGTTATTTTGCAAAATAAATTATAAGTGAGTTTCAAAAATGTAGTGGGTTCCTACTGCAGGGTTTTTCCAGACATCCAAATGTATACAGCCCATCACTGGGTTGTGATGACTGGACTTACTCTCAGGAAAGAGTTAAAAGAAACCTTTGTCCGGAAGTGGGCCTTCAAGTACCACAGAAAGATTTTAAATGGGGTTTGAAGTTGCCCAATTACGGCCTTTCAAATGAATCAAAGACAAAGTCTCATAATCTTCTTAGGACATGGTCTGAGTCTCTTTGGTGGGAAGGAGATGAGAACAAAGAACAACCGCTTCTCTATATGGATTATTAAATAAGAAATAGCATCGGACATCACAGACATTGGAGTAAACAAGCTCTTTTCATCCCTTATCTTGATTTCCTTTTTGGTTTTGTTTTTGTATTTTTTTCAAATGAATCCAGAAAATGCACAAAAGGCTTTTACTTCAAGGGAGTTGAAAGAATGCCCTTTGCCTCTTTGTTGCATTTGGCCTTTGTTCAGTGGACAAAGAAGCAGAGATTTTTTTTCTTCCTGAGCATTAAATTTCATTTCTCTGAAATAACTACTAAAAATTTAAATCTCTGAAAAATAGGTCTAAATAAACTTAAGTTTTGTTTTTGTGAATGTAATTATAAATCCTAAGTATCTGCATAGATTCCAAGTATAATGGCTTAAAAACACGAACAAACTCTCCCCAACCAGAATGGGCAGCTTGTTTTGCATATTTTCTGGGTGAAAACTGCCTTATGTATTACAAAAAGTCGACAACTACCATACAGAGAGGGAGTTTCTATCTATTCTTTAAGCCATATCTTACATAAAACTTGCTCTTTTAAAAAGAGTAACAATTTCAGTAAGAGTGACCTTTCCCTGTCCCAAACCTCCCTATGGCTTTGTTTGCTTCCTAAGACATTTTATTTGACCCTATGATTTAATACCCATTTCTGAGGAAAAGGAGCGAAATAATCAGCATTACGTCACCATATATATTATCAAGTATTGTCCTACAAATATACATATTCTGCCCCTCTCTTTTTTTTTTTGGAGTTGGCGGGGAGGTCAAGCTAGTATTTTAACTCAGACAGTCTAACTCTGCAACTTGCTTTGTTTTGTTTCGTTGTAGTTTGAAGTTTTTCCCCCAAATTTTTACTGTGGCCAAATACACATAACATGAAATTTACAATCATAGCCATGTTTAAATGTCCCATTCACGGTATTAAATACATTCATGATGCCGTGCGGCCATCACCACCACCCATCTCCGGAACTCTTTTCATCTTGTAAAAGTGAAACTCTGTACCTATCAAACAAAAAGTCCCCATTCACTTTTTCTTTAGTCCCTGGCAACCACCATTCTGCTTTCTAGCTCTATGATTTTGACTGCTCTAAGTAACTCAGACAAGTGGAATTACGTAGTTTCTGTCTACTGGCTTATTTCACATGGCATAATGTCCTCAAGATTCATCCATGTTGTAGCATGTGGCAGATTTTCTTTCCTTTTTAAGACTGTAAAATGTTATAGCTGCTATAAAAAAGTATGTCTGTTCTTTAAAAAAGTAAAAATAAAATTGCCATATGATCCAGCAATTCCACTCTGAGTGTATACCCAAAATAATTGAAAGCAGGGTCTTAAATAGATATTTGTATACCCATGCCTATTATTCACAATACCTAAAAAATGGAAGCAACTCAAGTGTCTATGGACAGATGAATGGATAAGTAAAATGTGGTATTTATATACAATGAAACATACGTTGTCTCACAATTTTGATAACAACTCCTGGGAAGACTTAGCATCCCCATTTTACCGATAATGAAATCTCAGGGTTACAAAGTTTAACTCTTATAAAATCACATAACTAGTAGGTGTCAGAGTTGGGACTTGGACTAGTTCTGTCTTTATCTGTAACAATAACCATCATTTTGCTCTTTTAATCTAAGCGTAGCAACTATGTCTTCTCTTCACAGATCCTATCATCTATATGTCAGTTCTGCTAGGATCTTTGCTATGGAAATACAAGCAGTGCAAAAAGATGAGATTTCCATACACTAAGTGCCACTAAATACTAACAGAACATGAGAAGGCTTATACATATCTGTGTTTAAGTAAAGAACATGTAAATGTTGGAAAGCTGAGCCACCCAATTTAATTGAGCTAAAATATAAATATTTTCTTACCCAATAGCTTATTAAATCACTTGGAAAAAAGGCTGTTTTCATTTGCTTGTTTGTTTTTGAGTGATTCTTGTTTTGTGCTCTACTTAAAAAAAAACATGGCATATCACAATGAACATGGGATTTGGACAATATTTGATTTAGGCTGAAATAAATTAGTCACTTACTCTATGTGTATTTTTGTATGTTATTGTTTTGCTTTAATAATATTCACCTTACCTTCACATGAGAATGACAATAATTGCTTTACAGGGTTGTAATGAGTATTAAATGAGATAATGAATAAAAAGCAATCGATGCTGAATACATGAAAGTTTCACAGTTTATACATTATAGGAACCCTCTATACTAATTTTTAAGTACAACATAAAATTCTGGTTTTATGCTATTTTCAAGTAATAGGTCTCCTCTTGTATTTTGAATAATCATGTTTTATATGTTTCTGATGCCTGCTACAGTAAATATCACACGGGGTTATTAAATTACTACTAAATAAATTTAATATCACTAGACTTCAATATTGTCTTGAAAGGGGAAACTTTTGAGATAATGCCTCTATTGCTGCCAAAATAACTATCTCCATCCTAGTTATGTTTCCCCCATTGACTTTGACAAATCCATGCTGGGGTCATTAACTAACTGCTTAGAGTATATATATCTTACTTTCTCAAATTTACCTTGGATCAGATTCTCCAGAAGCAGACCCTGAGATGAGAGTCATTTATTAAGACAGTGCTCCAAAAAGAAATAGATAAAATAGCAGGGAAGTCAGGAGAGAGAAAAAGAGGAAGTCAAGTAAGGATGCAATTTTAGGCACAGTCTCAGCCTCAGCCTAATACCTCAGTTAGCTCTGAAGTATAGATTACACATTAAAATTCGCCTAAACTCTCTGAGAGAAAGCTGGGCTTTTATTGTCTTGAACCAGCCTCCTACTGGATTTTAACTGTTGCTAATTCGAGGAAGGCGGATTGTAAACAGTGAGACAATTTTAATTTCTGTGCATGCATTCAGAAACAGCTTCAGTAGCCAATGACAGTCAGGTAAGAAGTTTGTAGGCACAAAATAGAAGACAGACAGATTGCCAACAGGCACACAGATCAGGTAAGAAGGAACAGAGGAAGCATGAACAGAGCACTAATAATGTCCACTACTGACCTCAAAACAGACCTCAGTTTGTTCCAGTGTCTGTTTCATGACTACCTATGGGAATGTCATGATGAGAGTCCTAGACAAAGTTTAACACTAACGTGTTTTTCTTTTTGCCCCCTGTTAAAACTCATCTTTTCAGGGAACAGAAGATTAAACCCTAAGAAGAGGGAAAAACTTTGATATGGAAATACATGAAGCTTTTGAAAATTTGCAGACCAGAACCATTCATTTGTCTAGACATACAGGTTTATACTAAGACCAAACCTGCTCAGTTCCAGACTTCCTGGGCTGATTCACATGGCAATGATACTCATAACAAAATTCACATGAGTTTTCATGGTTCTCAAAGTCTTTTTCCCTTTATTATCCTAATTGAGCGTATCAGAGTCTTGAGAGTCTGCCAGGTCAGGTATTAGTGGTTACATTTGGCAGCCAGGGAAACCCAAGTTCAGAGAGGTGATGTGATTTATTTAAGATTGCAAAATAGTGAAGGGGAAGAACTAAGTCGCATATTTATCATATTGTCTTCAGATCTAGTTTTCTTTCCTTTTATATGTTAGCAAGCACAAATGTCAGCTCAAAACATGATGTGTCCACAGATACAACTTCATAGTTTCTATAGCATTTTCAGTTTTAGCTCTGATGCCAGTCCCCATAGACCAGTGAAATGGATCTAATAAGACATAACCAACTTCAGTTTCTGTACAGTCTGCCATGTCCCCATCATTTCCTCTCTCAAAATATTTAGCAGAGTTTGGTGCACTGACGAATAATTATTTATATTCTTGTTGGTCAGTAAGCTCTGTGATGGCCAAATCTTGACTGGATGTGTTTTGTTGACTTTTGAAACCCTACTTCCTATCTCCATGCCAGGCACAAGAGAGATGCTCACTAGGAAATTGCTGTTGAATGAAGCAGTAGATCAAGGCCATAGCAGAAGATCAATAAACATTAGCTTTCATTTATCCTCTTATTTCCAAGCCCCAAGTCTGTTCCAGTTTCTGTCTCATATTAATCTACAGATATTTTACCACCTCAGGTAATGAATCCTCCACCTAAATGTTCCTTCCTGAGGTCATTTACCACTGCTTCATGAGGGACTAATATTCCTTGTCCTGCCCACTCTCTTCATGACTCAATTTGAGGGCACGTTTTTCTTTTTTAATTTCAACATTTGTATTAGATATAGGGAGTACATGAATTCATTACATGGAAATATTGTGTGATGCTAATGATTGAATTATGGGTCCCATCACCCTGGTAGTACCTGATAGGTTGTTTTTTTAACCCACCACTCTCCCAAGCAGTTTTCTTAAAAAAGCTCTCTTTCATTCATTTGTCATCCCATTAACAGACAGTAGGGTCAGGGGTTAGAAAGTAAAACAGCAACCAATGATGGGGTTATATATGTACTTAGGAATGTCTAACTATCAGTGACACACAGAATAGGATTTTTCTTATACCCATTTCATGTATAATAATAATTTACCTATTATACAGCAGAGAGAATGGCACCATGCTGACCTAAACATAAGCTCTCTCCTTGAGGAAAATATATTCTAGAAAAAAATAAACAAAAATAATTTTAAGAAAATCAGTCAAGTGATATTGCATGATATGTCCTGTGACTATCAACACTAATAGGATGGGCAAGTCGTTTACTGTTACTGTAGCCAAAGATGATTTCATTTCCCCTTCTAATCTAAGCCCCAGCTCCAAAATTTAGTAACTACTAAGCAGTAAGTAAGGTATGGATGATATCTCTGTAAGAGGAAACTGCATGAACAAGGATACTGGGGAGCCTTTAAAAACTGGTGATGAGGAAGTTGAGTTTAAAAAGATGAGTGGGCCGGGCACAGTGGCTCACACCTATAATCCCAGCACTTATGGGGGTGCTGAGGCGGGTGGATCACCTGAGGTCAGGAGTTCGAGACCAGACTGGCCAATATGGTGAGACCCATCTCTACTAAAAATACAAAAATTAGCCAGTCATGGTGGCATGCTCCTGTAGTCTCAGCTACTTGGGAGGCTGAGACAGGAGAATTGCTTGAACCCAGGAGGCAGATGTTGCAGTAAGCCAAGATTGCACCACTGCACTCCAGCCTAGGTGACAGAGAGAAGCTAGACTCCGTCTCAAAGGAAAAAAAAAAAAAAAAAAAAATGAGTGGACATTAGCCAGCTAGGTAATTGAAGAAAGGGCCAAGGAAAGGGGAAGCATAGGATGTAAGGGTGTGAATGGGAACCCTGTGGAGTTCATTATTACTGAAATTTAAATTAGAAGGACAAGCTGTGACAGAGTTAAGGCTAGAGGGGAACTTAGGTGCTGGGCCTGAGACAGTTTGCATTCCACACTAAAGAGATGGAAGAAATTTATCTTGGGTGACGGGGAGTGGAGTTGCTGTTCATAGCCTGAGTTTCCAAAATCTTGGTGAAAAATCCATGGAGTCATTTTGGCCATGAAAAGACTAATGTTCCAGACCTCTCTCTCTCTTTCTGTCTCTGTCTCACACACACACACAAATACATAATCTCTTCCCAGTACATAAAGGATTTTCTAGTCTTATTGAAGTTCAAATAATTTCAACAGACACCTAGTTCTTAAAGAGAAAATAAGAAAGAGTAGGTATGCAAAAAAATCTTGACATGATGCAAAATCAAAAGCACAAATGTAATTGCTGTGGGTATTCACAGTAATATGAAAAAGGAAAGGTGTGTGTAAGTGGAGAGGTATGCTAGGAAGGTATGGTTGAGGTTCAGGTAAAGTTTGTCTGTGGCTGGAGCACAGGTAAACTGGCCCGGTAGGTGGGACCATGTTTACTGTCACAAGTAATTTGGTAATTTTTTTGAAGAAGTAGGAGAGGAGAGGTATTCAGAAGTTTAAATAGAAGAATGATAAAAGCACAGGTTTGCATTATAGAAAGACTACCTATTTCAAGCAATCTGGAGAATGGGTGCCCTGTTAATTGACTGGAGGCAGAGTTCACTAAGTGTGCCCTCAAAACAGTCCACACTAGAGATAATTAGTTTTCAATTAAAATAAGCATGAGGGGGACAGCATTTCTCACATTCATTGAAGAAAAATTAGGCCGAGCATGGTGACTCACACCTGTAATCCCAGTGCTTTGGGAGGTTGAGGTGAAAAAAATCTCTTGAGTTCAGCAGTTTGAGATCAGCCTGGGAAACATAGCAAAACTCCATCTCTACTAAAAATACAAATTTTTAAAAATTAGTCCCAGCTACTCTGGAAGCTGAAGCGAGAGGATCACTTGAGCCAAGAGGTTCAAGGCTGCAGTGAGCTGTGATCACAACACTGTACTCAGGCTGGGCAACAGAGAGACCTTGTTGATCAGGGAGAAAAGAAAAAAAAGGGAAGGGAAAGGAAGAGAAGGGGATGGGAGGGGAAGGGAAGGGAGGAAAAAAGGGAAGGGAGGGAAGGGAAAAGAAAAGAAAAATATTAGCGAAATTCAGAAATTAATTGACTGTGAGGCTATTTAAAGAATATCACAATAAGGTTCAATTTGGTAGCTGGAATGTCTGTGTGGGACTCCTTATCAAGATAAATAGCACATGGCAGACCCCTTTAAGTTACATTTTTAGAATATTTCAGGGTGTATAGTATAGTTTAGTGCTATTACGTTTCTGTCAGACTAAGGGCCCAGTGGATACAATCTGCCTTAATCCAGTCACCCTTTCCCTCTCTTAATATCTCTCCCATGGAGACATATCATGAAGACATACTCAGTGGGAAACCCTGTGTCACTTTCTTCTTATTAAATGAGAAAATACTGATTGCAGAACTCTGGAAAATGAGTAAGGGGGATGTGCTTTGTACTTGAGGTAGAAGGTGAATTACCACTGCCTTAGTTTGGGTGACTATAACAGAATACTATAGACTGACTGGCTTAAACAACAAACATTTATTTATCACAGTCTGGAGGCTGGAAGTCTGAGATCAGGATGCCAACATGGTCAGGTTCTTGAAGAGGGTCCTCTTCCTAGTTAATAGCTAGCTGTCTTTTCACTGTATTCACACATCACAGAGAGAGAGAGAGAAAGAGAGAAAGTAGGCTTTCTCGTGTCTCCTTTTATAAGGCCACTAATCTCATTATCAGGGTTTTACCTCATGTCCCAATTGTCTCTGAAAGGACTCTTGTCCAAATATCATCACATTGGGGATTAGAATTTCAATATATAAATTTGTGGGGAGCATAGACAGTCAGTCCATAGCAACCATTTCCCTAAATTTAAAGTTAAACCTAATCATGTCTCTAGAAATTGAGACCACTGCATAGCCAGTGTACAGGCTAGAGGAAGAGAAAAGGGAGTTACGCATTAAAGAAGTTAAGAAATAAGAAAGTAAGAAATAAGTTAAATATTTGATGGCTGTGCCTAACCTGAGAGACAGTCCATGGTAGAGATAGCCCTAGGCAAAGCCAGACTGGATGAACTTCAAATGAAACAAACAAGCAAAAAATTAATTAATTAATTAGAACAAAAACAACAAAAAATATTATGACAAATAGTGAACTTACAAAAAGCAGAAAGAATATGATAGTGAATCTTGGGGTACTTATGACCCAGTTTTAATAATTACCCAAATAAGGCCACTAGTATTTCATGTGCCAAATCCTACACAATTATGTTGTTGAATATCCAGGACAGCAAATCAGTGTACCTATAAGCTCTCCAGTATGCATATCTAAGAAATACCTCTCACCCACAGTGACATTTCAGTCTCTTGGAATTCTGATCCATAAAGATCAGCTAGATCCTTCTCTTTGGACAAGGGTGGGATGTGGCTATAACCTTTTCCTTCTTTCCTTTACATCCATACAGAACATCCAATAGCACATCACACCTAGAACTTATGACTTCAGCTTCACCTCAGATAATTTGAAATCAGCATCCAAGTCTCATAATTACATTGTAATGTTGCAAAGAAAAGGAACACGGGGATTTATAGGACCTTTTTTTTTTTTTCAGAATACTTTATAGGCGTTTGCAAAACAATGTTTTTCAGAAGTGAAGGATTAACCACAGTATATTATCTTAAAATTCAAAACAAAACAAAACACATTTTCAGTTCTCAAGTATGTTAGATTTTCCTCTGCCTGATGTCACAAGTAGGGTCCTGCCTTTCTCACGCCTAGAGAATTAAAGTAGAGGAGGAGGAGAAGCCAGTGAAGAAACCGGCAGTGAATAAAGGAAATCCAGAGTGGTTGAATATCCGGTTTTTAGCTCCTGTTTCAACGAAGCTGCAGGAGATTTGGGTGGAGGCCACCCCCAAGTCATCCTGGACAATGTAATTCTTCTGTAAACCAATGACAGATCAATCTATGAACAACTGAAGCAGTTATGAGAAGTAATAGGCATGATATTGGCAATTATTATAATCATTATTGTAAGAATAATCTTAAAATTCTCCACAGATTTGTAGTACATTATGGTGTTTTTTTCACATTTTAAATAAATCGTTCATGACGAATTTAATAATGACAAAGTGAATAGCTGCTCCCTTGTCACAAAGCGGGAATTTTCAACATTTTAAATTGGGGCTGTTTGTACTCTAGTGACATGTACAGTGTATCTTTTCAGGACTTTTATAACAATGTGAGACAAACCCATTCTCGTTGATATTAGCAGGAGTAGATTAATCTCCCTGAGAAGAACCGCCACTGCTGAGAACTTCTTACATGAGCCATTTCATTCAACCCTCACTCATCCCCATGAGGAGGATATTAATATCTAATTTTACAGGTAAAACCTTGGCCAGGTTAGACAATATCACCTAGAGATCCCGGCTTCACATCTGAATTGAAGTTACTCTCTTGCTTCACATTTGAAGTTCTCTTTGAATATCAATGTCTTCCGCATAGTATTCTTTCTGGGGGAATAATCTTCTTCCTTCTTCTCCTAGCTAAATCCTAATTATACTTCAGTTACTGACTTCTATACTACTTTGGGGAATGCTTTCTAACGTCCCGTCTCTGAAGCTTTTAGATGCACACTTTTAATGCTTTCATATCTTTATTAATTTTGTTTTCATATTAAAAAATAAAACTCCAATAATCCTCTTCTACTGAACCGAAATATTAGTTTAATCAACAATATACGTTTTCTGCAGAAAAAGGCATAGACGAACAGACAATAGACTATGACATCTTGACATTTTCCTGCTGCTACTTATAGTGCTTTTTTATTCAAATAAGTTGCATTTGTTTCCAAAATTCCTTATTACATTTGTACTTTTTGTTGCAAATATTTATTGTATTTTATTGTTTCTGCAATATTTGATCAGAGAACAGAGAGAGCTGATGCATTTTTGAAAACAAAATGGAATATTTTATAAAGAAGCAATGAAGAATATTGCAAAAAACTATTCCTACTTTGGGTGAGCATGAAGCAATATAAAAGAGTGGAGAGAAATTCCAGATGGATGATGTACTTATTTTACAAGTGTAAGTTTTCATCCTGCTTTGATGAAGCTGAAATCAAAAACTGAATTATGTGTGATGCATTATGTGTGAGAATCGTGTAATAAAGGCAAGTTTGAATTTTAATCAATAGGCACATATTCCAAGAAAATGTATTTTCCTTATATCAAAAGACTGATGAGTGGATATTTATATATTTAAATTAAAATCGTTCTTTAATTTTTGAATACTCATTTTGATCCCCAGCTTACCATGTTTTTAGTTTTGCTAATCATATGAGTCAGGGTTCCTGCAGGAAATGAATAGAACACAAAGATGATTTAATTAATGAGAATTTAATGAAAGGCTATTTGCAAAGGTATGAGCGAATTTAAGGAAACCAACAATGGATATATACAACTTGTGGTAGCAGCAGGATGCTTTTCTCATCCTTAGACCTAAAGGGAAAAGGAAATAAAATAAAGTTACTAGAGCTAGGCAAGATCTGGAACCTTGTAAAGAGAAGCCGCTTAAAATAGGAACTGTAGCACCAGGTAAAGGAATGCAATACTTGCCAGAACTGGAGCCATGCAGAGAGAGAGATAGGAAAGAAATACCCTGACTTCTCTTTCCTCTGGCTCTCCAGGCTCTGACTGGCAGCTCCCATTGATCCAAACTCAACTGGTGTCCAAAGGAGTCTGGATAATGCAACCCACACATACTAGCCTTCCGGGGTCCTCAGTAAGGCAGAAAGGATGAAAATGGATATGGGTGATAGAATAACTAACCCACTGAACAAGTACCAGTTTCTATAGTGACAGGCAAGTCGTTTTCCACTCAGTTCATTTACTATGTACCTCCTTTTTTAGATTGTAAAATGAGCTCTGGAAAATGAAGAATATCTCCAGTTTCTTATGAGCTAGAGTCAACAATAACTACATATTTCCCATAGTGTGGACATCACTCAAAGTTTGTTGCTTTACGAATGATTTGGAATGAAAGCTCAAGTTTAAGGTTGAATTGACTTTTTCTTTATGTTTATTTTTGTGCAAGATCAGCAAATAAATTGGTGACAAGCAGTGGTTTAAGAGATTGAAGTTTGTCCATCTAATTAGTTCCTGCAAACCCTGAAAGAGCGATTTGCTAGAACTGATTTTGATTATCAGCAGCATGTATTGTATTAGAACTGTTACCCTGATGGGAGAAGCATTATTGCGAAGGCCCTCAGCTGTATGGTCCCTTCAGTAGAAAAGTTAACTTAATTAGTTCTCAAGACAACACTACATCTTCTGTTGTTCATCTTTTTTCCCTTTCATCTTCTACAACCCTATGCTAATTTATTTTACCATGCTCGCAAAATAGCTCCAAAAAGTAAATTATATACTCTCACCATGCGGTTGATTTATAGTGTTTTCCTAGAAGAAAACAACTCATGTAAAACTCTGAGAATTAGCCATCCCTATGTTATTTTTCTCAATGTATTTTATCTTCCTTTGTAATAGCACTGTGTCCATTCACTTATATATGTCTCTAAGCATTAAGGCCTCAAAAAGTATTTTTATGCCTTAGATTAGGTAGAAAGTTAACAAATTTGGAAAATTTGTTGAAAAAAAATTGAATGGGTTGGGAGACAGATTTTAGTAGACAGAAACTGTTAGATGTAAAAGATATCTTACATATATTTTGTCCAAATCCACTATTTTTAAGTCAAGTGTCTGAGCCTCCGAAAGGGGAATTACATTGCCTATAATATTACAGAACCCCATATGGAAAATTCACTTCCTCTGACAAGTTACACTGGCAGGATTTCAAAGTTGTCCCTTTCTAGCTGGGTTCTTTCATTTTCAGATCCAACTCTCGGAACAGCAACCAAAGTACAAGCATGGGCTTCCTTTGACAACATGCTATTTTACTGCAATATGGAAATATGAAGTGAGTTTCTCCCAGTCTCAGGATACTGTAAGCATCTCTATATCATCTTTTTCTTAGTGATCTAAGAGACCAAAATAGATTCCCTTTTACCGATTAAGAGCGACCCTAAGGTTAAGGAAATAAAAGCTATCTACAGGTTGAGGATTCAGGAACTGACTGGCATGACAAATTTTTAAATTCCTGCCACTGTAAAAAAAACCATACCCTTGCTAAACTCCCTAACAATAGGAGTTAGCAGGCTGATTTACAACCCAGACCACTACAACTCTGATTGGATAGGGGCCCAGCCCTTACAAACTTCTCCTCTCCTCTCTCCTCCATTTTCCTCACCTCCTGTCTCTTCCTCTCCTCTGCTCTCCCTTTTCTGGGCCAGAGACTCAGTTTGTTGCTCCGGCTGCAGTGCAGTGTGGCATGATCATAACTTACTACAGCCTTGTCCTCCTGAGCTCAAGTGATCCTTCTTCTGTGAACCACCCCACCTGTCCCCCTTTTAAACAATCTTTTCTGATAAGCTATTACTGATTAGATTTTAAGCCAATTGCAGTCAGCAGCTGCACTGAAAATATCTTTATGTCCTATATTTCATTGTTGGCTTAATGAGCCAAATGCCACCTCATTTTAATGCTAAATCTCCATCACAAAGTGAATATGGGATATATGATACATACGTTTACCCAATGAACATGCACTTGGCTCCCCTCATAAATATGCATAGCTTTCTCTGCAAACCTGCTGAATATGAATAACACCAGCCAGCCCCTTGAGGCATAAAACCCAACCTGTCTCTTCCACTCTTAGAAGAGAGAGAATCTTCAGTCCACACTGGAGACTTTCTCTTCATGGCTTCCAAATGCTCCCCTCCCTACTATTTAACCACCAAGATTGTCTTTTTGATGACACTTGCTTATCTCAGTGTTTTTGTACATTTTAAAAAATCTCCTCAACAGTAAGCAGAGTAGTAATACAAGGGGCCAAACATACAGCATTCTGTGTAAAAAAAAAAAAAAAAAAAAAGAAAAGATGAAAAGATAAAAATAAAACATATATTCCATGTCATATATCTGTGCCTAAGACTTTTTTCACTATACTTCTTTGCTGTTTTTGTTTTGTTCTTTTTTGTTTTGTTTTGTTTTGTTTTTTAGAATCTTCCTATGAGTCAAATGAAGTTTCATGTTATATGTTTAAGGAAAATGTTGAAAACAAATGTAAAATAATTTTATTTCTATCACTTACTTTGTGCGTTATTAAATGAGGAAATTGCTAAAAGAATTAACAGAGGAAAACCCAAACCTCAGTCATGTGGAGCACAAATGTCTTTTCCACAACATTAAATGCATCAAAATAGTCATGACTTCTTTACAATTCTAAGGATTAGATCAGGGACTTCTGACTCTCCTTTGTTCTTCCACATTGTGTTGATAACTATAGAAACATGTGTTTACAAATTGTTCTCTTGTATTTTCTACGTATCTAAACTCCCCAGTTGGGAGTTTGAACAACGGAATTACAGGAAACCAACTCTGGCAGCTAAGCATGCAAACATAATGTCTACAATATGGGGAATGACAGTAGGGGCAGAAAGTCAAGAACTCTGGAACTGGGTGCAAAGAGGCAGTGCTTGCAACGGGTGTGATGGGGAGGCGAGGGAGTCCTGGAGAGAAGAGGTGGCGGGTTCAGAAAGTGGTTAGAGACTAAACTGCCCTCTCTGAAGCTTTAAAAGTATTAACACTTTTCCTATCTATGGCCTTAGTTTCTGGGTCATGTTTTCTCTGAAATGTCCATGATTTTCTTAATTTGCAACTATTTAAGAAATCAAATAAACTATCTTTAAAATTAGTATCAAAACAACACACACACACACATGCACACACATGTGAACAGGTAGCTCTTCAGAGGAGTAATGGCAAAGACGTTTCATCTCAGGTGGTGATGCAGAATTGTCGTTAAGTGGTAGTGGGCACAGCTATTCTGGGAAAGACTCTAAAACTACTCACAGAAATTACGGGCGTGACACACACACACACACACATCCACTCGCATACAGGCATTCTACAACAGTGTTAGTGTTAGCTGTCTAACACTTGCCTGGCATGGACTATGTTATGTTCCATATGTTGTCTTATATGCACGTATGTTTAAGTATTTCCCTTTATGATGTATGTCTGGCATGATCTTAAACACTGTACAAATATAAATCTGTTTAATTCTCCAAACAACTTGTAGGTATTATTATTTCAATTTTAGAGGTGAAGAGACTGAGACATCCATCCAAGGCTATATATTTAGGAAGTAGCAGAACAAGGTTTTGAATCTGGAGACTATGACTCCAGACCTTACGGTGCTGATCACTCTATGAGACTGCCTCTCATAAACCAGGATTTCAAGAAATATTTATTGAGTACATGCCTTGAGCCATGCTCTATTTTTGGCACCAGAATAACAATGATGAATCAATCATAGATCCAGTTCTCCTGATACTTAATTCTAGCTGCAAAGACAGGGATAGATAAATGAACCGATACATGACAGGATTTCAGATAAAATATCAGACAGATCAAAAGAAGAAATACAATAGAATAATGACAAAGAGACCTTTGAGGAGGTGGTGTATGAACTGAAATGTGAATGGAGATGAGGAGCCGTCCTTGTGAGGTAGAGCGCTCCAGAAAGAGGACTCAGTCAGTTCAAAGCCTTGAGGCATCAATAAGCGTTGCCTATTCCAGGAACAAAGAGAAGGACTGTGTGGCTGGAGAACCTCAGTGAAGAGAAGCAGGAGTAAGAGTGAAAAAGCTGCTCTGAGAATAATTTCTGCACAATCTAGTGGGTCACGTTAAGGAGCTGAATAATGTTTTCCATGAACAGAGTAAGGGAGACCCCATATGAAATCTGATTTATTATCCTCATCTTTTGTCTGAATGCACACTCTTCGTTTCAGTAGGTTCTTTCCAGCAATTGAGCTTCTCTTTAAGACTTTTGGAGTACTTATTAACGTAGTTATTTATTTTCATGCGGCTTCATCTGTTGTCTGAATTAAGATTCTGATGTCTTATGTGGGAAAACACTCTTCCCCTCTAAACAGTAATGCTCAGATCAACTTCCAAATCCAAAACAAGACTCTCAAGTCCCTGTTCCTACCTCCAGGTGATTAATTAAAATGAGCGCAACATCAATAATGGAAGAATTACCTATTTAGAAAGTACATAATGGAGTGTCCCACTCTTGAAGCTTTATTCCATGGTCTTATTCCTCAAAAAAGAAAAAAAAAAGAAAAAAAAGAAAGAAAGAAAAGAAAAGAAAAAGAAAAAAAGAAAAGAAATCTCTGCCTGTACAGTTTGTAGATACTTCCAATTTATTTAGATTGGATCAAATTGTTCAGAACAAATTATGGAGTTCATAATATTAAAAAATAACTTATAGTTGAATAAATTCACAATTTTAAGTTTCAGTTATATGATTATTCAAAATCTAAGAAGCTCATATTAAACTACCTACATTCTATGGTTTGGCTAATTGTTGTCAGAATGTAAAAAATTTCCTGTAGTCGTTCTTTATCTCTTAAAATTATATTCCAGGTCTTAAGAGAAATAAATATGGTATATGTTTAATAAAAGTGAAGATTGAAATATTTTTATAAAACAGGCAGGAAAAGACTCCAATATGAAACATCATTTACACATAAGGATGATCGATTCTTAATAACAAAACTCTCAGGAGTCAGTAACTTAGTTTGCAAAAAGCAATGGCCTTGACATCAGGAAGTTTGAGTTCTAGACTCTGGTTCATAAATCGTACATCCTATAATCCTATAATCATTTCATAATCAGAAAAATTAAAAATTTTAACAAAAGTATGTTTACTTACAGTTTAATAACATTGATGCAATACATTTCAAAAAATATCCCAATAAATGATGTTTCATTTTTTCAAACCTAATTGTTTTCCATTATATTGTAAATAGCAGAGATCATGTCCATCAAAATTAAGCCCTCTGGGTCAACATAACATAGCAATTCAATAAAGGTGCTGGTGAATTTTTGTTAAATTAATGAAGGAGTAAGTAAATGCTGGATATAGAAATGAAGAAAGTTAGCGAGAAGAAATAAGATCCAGTGTTCTGTTATACAATTTGGCAACTATAGTTAATAATAATTTGTTGTTTATTTCAAAATAACTAGAAGAGTGGAATTGGAATTCCTAATCAAAAATGTAAATGCTTGAGATGATTCATATCCTAATTACCCTGATTTGATCATTTCACATTGTATGCTTATATAAAAATATCACACATAGCCCATAAATAGATACAGCTATAATGGATATATAATAATTTTAAATGAAAAATGTTAAAAACAAATAAATAAATGAAGAAAGGAAGAAATAAAAATACAAACTTAATTTTATATTTGGGAGACATTTAATTGGTCAGTAACTTCATGGGATTGGGATTTGTTTTACAAAACATGAATTACTGGTTTATGTATCTTCTACAGAATTTCTAAATGCTATATTTAAGATATTTTATCTAAAGTTTAACGACCTAATGAAGTATTTCAGGTGAAAACATTGTGTAAGTTAAGAAATATATATAAATGAGTAGCCAGTAGCAAATGACCACTGTGTCAACCAGCTTTGCCTTTTCCCTCCAGATATGCCTCCTACCCTTCTTATTATTTTCTTAATTACAGAAATAGCATCTGTGAGTATACCAATGGCTTTCTCTATCCTTGTGCTTCTGAGTGTGGTAGGACATGGGACCCCCATTTGGAGAGCGGAATAGGGAGCTGATTAAAGTCAGAATGCATATTTCTTATTTTTACACCGTCCATTAAAAATAAACTTTTTTGAAACTACTATATTTTGAGATTATCTGTTCCTTTGGACCTTGACTTATAAAGTGCCTATACCCTCAAAACCTCTAGCCCCACTTCCTGATCCAAAAATAGACTCTCCAGAAAATTACGATAAAAGAAGCCTAACCAACTAAAAGTACTATGTGAAGATTGGTATATTTCAGTGTTTAGGATTCAAGTTCTGAGGTTCAAAAACCTTGTCTGAATTTTTTCATCGTGAATTGTCAGGAGAAAACTGAGGCTTAGACAAGCTAAAATCCATTATCTAACTTGTGTTGACATGAACTGAATATGATCTAGATGCAAAAGATTTGGCTAAGGACTTTTGCTTCTTGATGATATTGTTGGGCATGCATATGATAAAATGTGTGTTTAATTTTTAAATTTAATTCTTAAAAAAGCCACTATAAGGGTAGAGTAATAATAATACTAATAAGCACTTTTTTCTATGAAGCCTCGTTTTCATTACCTTCCTTGTCATCAAGGAAATGTTAGTACATTCCAAAGAGGTGTTCAAAGAAACTTTAATGAAAAGTCAATTTATAAGATGTGATAGTAAAGTATCTTGGGATGCAACCACCAGCAAAAATGTAGACAAGAAACAAGGGAGACAGAAGGCAAGGAAACCCAGTGTGTGTAGTCTGCAGACGTCATCCTCCCAGGGCACAGAGCAGGAAGTAGAATAATGACAGCAGATTTAGAGACTCTATGGAGAATTCATAAAGTAGAATATGTCTGTGATTTTGGACTCAAAAATTACAAAATAGTGCTTGTTTGGAAACTGTATTGTAGATACAGACTCCTAAGAGATTTCCTAGAAGCTTGTTAATTTCTAATTCTACTACTAAGGACTTAAGATAGCTGGCGAAGAACTCTTAGTGATGTGTTCTCTAGTCTAGGCCCAATGGACCATCACCACATGAAGTCTGTTGATGAACAACTTGGTCTTTGAATTCATTTTTGGCAAAACACTTGGAGTGAAGTAGAAGGTCATTTACCACCACTGTACCCCAACTTGTCCCCATAATTCAAGGAAGTTTTTATAGAAATGTCCCAACTGATGAGTAGTATCTTAGCCTCAACTTGTATAGAGGCAATGAGGTTTCCTATCATGGTGCTCTCATTTGGCTTCAGTTGGATTCAATGAGAATCTTTAAAAACTTCCAATATCCTGCTTGCATATTAGATAAATTAAATCAAAACCTCTTGAGAAAATGTGTCAGCGTTTATGAACTTCCCTAAGTGATTCTCATGTACATTAAAAGTGGGGAGCCATTGATGTAATGCAGGATATCTCAACCTCAGCATTATTGATATTTGTGCCATATAGTTATTTGTTGTGGGGGGCTGTCCTGTGCCTTGGATGATGTTTAGCAGCATTCCTAGCCTTACCCACTAAATGACAATAGTACTCTCCACCCCATAATATCAACCAAACATGTCTTCAGACATTGTCAAATGTCCCCTGTGGCAAAGTTATTAATTCCCAGTTGAGAACCAATGGTGTAATGAACATAAGTAAACAAACTCAGCTGTGTCTGAATCCAATTCCTTCCACTGTGGGATAAAGCCCTCTCCCACTGATTAATTATCTGAACAATCTGAGGTCTTAGTTTGTTCATCTGTATTTTGATAATATGGTTTATAAAGTATGCAAAGCACCTGCTATGCCATAGTTAGTGTAAGATATCAGTTGTTATACTGCTTAACATTTTCAATGATTAACGAAAAACTCAGTGGATATGTTGAGTACTGGATGATATTTTGAAATGTACACATTTTTAACCTTGGCAAAAAAAGAAACAAAACACTGTTCTGAAAATAGGCTAGAATTTTAAGATACAGAGAATCTGAAGTCACAGTCAGAGTGAATCCAGGGTAAACTGCAAGCCTACGCAGCTTAAGACATCACTGCTATTACTGGAGAGTGATTCCCAGGCTAGCTTTATTTATCAATTATCTGGAATATTGTGAGAGCAAAGCATGCCTTTGCCAACCAGTGATTTTACACTTGTTGGTCAAATGATATATAAACGATAATAGTACAAAATGTACTTGCCACTCTTCCATAGTAAAACCTTTTACAGGGCAAACTAGAAGCACTAATTTTCCCAAGGTCCTTTGATAAATGGCTTGTGAGTGATTGTAACTTTGACCTGATTTTTGTCACCTGCATAACTGTGGCGGTTATCTTATTAAGTAAAATGGAATAAGCAAAAACAGAGGACTGATTTGTTTAGAAAAGAAATCTATTTTAGCATTTTGTTCTTATTTAAACCATGCATACTATGATGTGGCTCATGACTGTTAATTAAGGGAATTCTTTTCATTTCAGATCAGGAAATGGGAGTGAATTTATAAAAATAAATTATTAAACGGCTATTTTTTTCCCCTGAAGGTGGCCAAGGACATTCCGGTCTTATGAGGATATGATTGGTCTAGCATGGAATTGTGTTGCCGTATACACATTTCATTCCACACTTTAAAAGAACTACTCTTTTAATATTTCTTCAATGTCTACCGAGTGATAGGAATCACTTTAGATACAGTGGATTCAATAATGTTGTGGGATGAAGGGGGAAAAACAAATGTTTCTGTCCTTGTGAGATTCAATATTTTGAAGAAGTCATAAATTAATTAACCACACAAACAAATGTAAAATTCAAGCTGCATTATTTTTTAAATAACATTTTTATTGAGATATGTTTCACATACTATAGAATTATAGTGTAAATTATATACTTTTAAAGTATGTAATTGAGTGGCTTTTATGGAACTCAAACAGTTGTATGTAACTACTGTCTAATTTTATAACATTTTCATGACTCCATTAAAAAAAAAACCCATACATCTTAGCTGTCATTATTCATCATCCTTCCCTTTCCCGCTACAGACTCTGGCAAAAATTAATATTCTTTCCATGTCTTACAGATTTTCTTTTTCTGGGCATTTCAGTTAAAAGAATTCAGACAATATGCAGTCTTTTTGTCTTTCTTCTTCCACTTAATAGGATATTTTCAAAGTGCATCCATGTTGTACCAAGTATCAATACTTCATTCCATTTCTTGACTGGAAAATATTCTGTTGTATGAATATCCTATATTGTGTTGATTCATTCATCTATTTATAGATATTTGTGTTGTTTCCACTTTTTGGCTACAATGAACAGTGCTGCTATTAACATTGATGTAGACGTATGTTTTAAATTATTCTGAGTGTATTCCTATGAGTTCAATTGCTTAGTCATAAGAAACTCATGTTTCACATTTTTAGTTTTCCGAAATGAATGTGTCATTGCTAAGTCCCACCAGTAGCGTACAAAGACTCCACTTCTCCACATCCCTACCAACCTTTGTCATCTCAGTGTGTGTCTTGGGGTTTCGAGTTGTTTTCTCTAAAGAATAACAATGTTGAGCATTTCCTTATGTGCTTATTGGATATTTAAATCTTTTGGGGGGAAATATCTATTGAAATTATTTGCCTATTTTAATTGGGTTATTTATCACGTTGTCATTGAGTTGAAGAAGTTTTGTTAAATATTTTTGATGCAAGTCCTTTGTCAGATATACGACTTGCAAAGTTTTTTTTTTTTTTTCTTATTTGTTTGGTTGTCTTTTCTTTTTCTTGAGGGTATCCTTTGGGGCATAATATTTTTAATATAGATGGAATCCAATACATCTATGATTTTTTTTGTTGCTTGTGTTTTAGTGTCATATATAAGAAAACGTCGTCTAATCCAAATTTAAAATTAGGGGTATTGTTTTTCCTCTAAATGCTGCCTTAGCTGTATTTCATAAATTTGTGTAGATAGTGTTCTGTGTTCATTTGTCTCAAAATGTTTTCTAATTTATCTTACTTCTCCTTTATTCATTGATTACTTAGGAGGACATTGTTTAATTTCTATGTATTTGTGAATTTCCCCAATTTTTTTCTCATATTGCAATTTCATTTGTTCTAGTAAAAGAACATTTTTATATTAATTCAACCGTTTTTTATTTATTTATTTTGTATCTTATAGTGTATCTTAGATAATATTCTTTCTTTACTTGAGAATAATGTATATTCCGCTGTTGAGTGTGGTGTTGTGTGAGTTATCTGTGAAGACTAAATGTTTTATAGTGTTGTTTAAGTCTTTTATATCTTTGTTAACTTCCTACTATTTGTGGTATATGTTATTGAAAGTAGAGTAGGCCGGGCGCGGTGGCTCACGCCTGTAATCCCAGCACTTTGGGAGGCCGAGTAGGGTGGATCACGAGGTCAGGAGATCGAGACCATCCTGGCTAACACGGTGAAACCCCGTCTCTACTAAAAAATACAAAAAAACTAGTGGACGTGGTGGTGGCGCCTGTAGTCCCAGCTACTCGGGAGGCTGAGGCAGGAGAATGGCGTGAACCCGGGAGGCTGACTTTCAGTGAGCCGAGATCGCGCCACTACACTCCAGCCTGGGCGACTGAGCCAGACTCCGTCTTAAAAAAAAAAAAAAAGGGGGGTCTTGGTATCTACTTGAGGTCCGTGGAGCTCTTGGATACGTACATTAATGTTTTTCATTAAATGCATCAAGTTTTCAGAAATTATTTCTTTAAATATACTTTCTGTTGCTTTCTCCTTTTCCTCACTTTTTGGGATTTCCACTATTTATATATTGTTGTCTTTGAGGCTATTCTAATGGTTTGACGCTCTGCTCATTTGTTTTTCTTTCTTTTTTTTTTTTCTGTTCTTTGTATTACATGACATCTACCAACCTATCTCCAAGTTCACAATCCTTTTCTCTGCTAGTTCGTAACTACTATTGAGCCACTGTAGTGAATTTTTCATTTCAGTCATTGTACTTTATGAAACTAGAATTTCCGTTTTTTTCTTTTTGGTTTGTAATTCATCTCTCTTTATTCATGTTATCTATTTGGCAAGACAGTGCTCTTAAGCTTTAATTCTTAGACATAGTTGCCTTTAGTTGTTTTAAAAACACATTTATAATAACTTATTAAAGTCTGTCTAGTAAGTACAACGTGGGCTTCCTCAGGAACAGTGTATATTGGCTGACTTTGTGTGTGGGAGGCACACTGTACTATTTTATTTCGTGTTTTATGTCTTTTGTTAAATATTGGTCATTGTCATTAATATGATGCAATAAATCTAAGAATTAGTTTCCCCTCCCCAGTCTCCAGGGTTTATTATTGTTACTGTCAATGCAATTTTCATTTGAGGTGTGATTGGAGAAACAGGGCAGCACTCCAAAACACGGGGCCAAAATTCATTGTATGTGAACCATTTGTGTAGTTCTCTGCTACGCCTTGGGAACATACACAGGACTAATTTATCTAAGAATATAATGATCTAGTGAGTGGACGGGTTTAAGAATGACTGTTATTCCATCTGCTGTGGTATGTGTCACCTTGAGAGACAATGTGCCACCATGGCATTTCAGATGCAGCCATTTCTATTTCTGTCTGTAGAAGTGTAGATCCTGAGAGTTAAGAAAGCCTCTACAATGGCATTGTTCCCTAAGGAAAAACTGGATTTTCTGCTTGCACAAGAAACAAGGTATAATCAAGATATTCAAGATAGAAGAAAACCATATATGTGGAGTCATAGAGGTAGAAGTGGCCAAGGGGTCACATGGAAAGAACTGAGTTTGGAAAAGATGGAAATGGTAATTTGGGTTATTGCCTTGATATACTTTATGTAAAACTAAAATTCAGTGGAATCCTTGTTTTATCAATGGTGAAATTGGAGTAGCAAACTGGACCAGTGTCTGTCTACACCTTATGTAAAACAGATACTTTTTGAAAATTAACTGTATGAAAGAAACTTTACATCGCCAATACAAAATTGCCACATAAATTGGAAAATATGACAACTCACTCGACCTGCAGATTTTCATTTTTCTTTTTCATTGTTTTCTGATGATAACAAAAGAAAGGGCAGAGTGGCATAGCAATTGAGAATGTAACTGGCAAGTATAAGCAAGACAGAAAAGAGGCAGGAGAAATAGGAAGCTTTCAGTCTCAGGATACAACAATGTTAATGAAATGATATTACAGAGATACCGAGATATTTTTAGAAAACTGAGTGGGAGTTTCTGGCCTCTAATTTGCAGGTTAAAGCTGTATACATATGTTTAGTAAATATCTAGGGTACAGAAACAACCAAAAACTGAAAAATTATTAAAGGTTGTTGTATTACATATGAAAATTATTGTATTTATAATTGGCTCATTTTGTGCTGACAAGATTATTTATTATAAGATAGGTTTTCAGTAAAGAAAGTTCAATGGGCTCAGTAAGAAAGTTAAACATAAGAAAAGAAATTATTTTTTCTTTGCACTGACTGTCTATAGTTCCCAGCTGTGCATGGAGCTGGGGAAGAAGCAGTCTCACAGAAACACTGTTTTAGGTCTGAAGAATGTGTGTGTGCGTGTGTGTGACCTCAGGAAATAGTTGCCTTTCTTACAGATTTTGTTTCCCATAATCCCCTTCTCTTAAGTACTGGAATCTGTTATCTCAGACAAGTATATACACCAGAGCAAAAGATTCTAAGTTCTCTGCAGACTTAGACTGGATAGCAAGTCACTCTGACAACACAGGAAGAGAGAGCTGTACGGCAATCCTGAAAATAAGGTGAGAAGGAAGAATGGCCATTTTATAAAAAGTAAATAAGGTGGAGAAAGGACAATGATAGATGAACTTTCACACCACATTCAATCTGTACGATCAATGGAATTACAGTTGTTACTGCAAGGTAGAACATGTGTTTTTGTTAATGTTAAAATCAGTATAGGTTAGAGCCCAGTTGTTCAAGAATCTTAAGTCCAATAATTCTAGGTAAGAACTTTATTCTGGAAGTAAATGGAGTCCCTGATAATTTTTTTAAGAAGAAGGACAATAACAGGAAAAAAAGCAAAAAAACATGGCCAGGCACAGTAGTTCGTTCCTGTAATCCCTGCAGTCTGGGTGACTGAAGTAGGAGGATTGCTTGAGCCCAGGAGTTTGAGACCAGCCTGAGCAACACAGTGAGTCCCCATCTCTATAAATGAATAAATGAATAAATAAATAAATAAATAAATAAATAAATAAATAAATAAATAAATGAATAAATAAATAAGCTGCCTGTGGTGGTGTGCACCTGTGGTCCCAGCTACTCGGGAGGCTGAGGTGGGAAGATTGCTTGAGCCCAGAGGTTGCAGTTAGCTGTCATTGCACCACAGCACTCCAGCCTGGGTGACAGAATAAGATGCTGTCTCAAAAACAAAACAAAATGAAACAAACAAACAAAAAGCAACCTGTTCAACTTCTTTTCCTATAAAAGAAAAGTGGCTGAAGGGTCAAGAAAACAAAAATAAACAATCAACAGAAACAAAAATCTGTATCTAATATTTTAAACTAAGCATTCTCAGTGATCTTAAAGCTTCCTTTTGTTTATATTTTATTAGTTAAAAAGTGGGAGAAAAAATGAAAGAAAGTAAGGGAAAGGGGAGAAAGACAAGGAGGAAGGGAGGAAGGAAGGAAGGAAGGAAGGAAGGAAAAGGAAAGGAAAGGAGAAGTCATTGAATTCTATCAGAATACAGAGAATTCACAAAAGAAAAAAATAAGTTATTAGGAAAAAAGCAATTTCATTTTTATCCATTTATTTCAGTAGCATTGTTTCTTAGAGGTGTTGCAGGATAACAGTAATAGGATGACTTTAGAGTCAGAAATACCTGTTGGAATTTTATTCCTAAGTTTTCTTATTTATATATTATAAATTAGCTAAAATCTGAACTTAGGAAAATTGCTGTGTTTTCATTATCCACCCCACCACCCATATACGTGTACACATCACACACCAATTTGACTTTTAAAAGCCTTATGTAAAATGATTTAGTGAATAAATAGATTCAGAGAGGTTAAAAAAAAAAACTGGCATGGTGTCAAAATAAGATTAACATTAAGTGAATACGACAGAATATTGTTGTTTATTGTCTATCTCTCTCACAATACTGTAAGTCCGTAGATGGCAGACAATATGGCACTTTTGTTTAGGGATCTTATGCAAGTGTCTAGAACAACGCGCACCATATAGTAAGATAGCAATAAATATTTGTTAAACTAGTGAATGAATTGATATGTCAAGAGAATATATATTTACATCTCATATCTTTTTGCTCTGTTACTATCTTTAAAAATCAATGTTAACAATTTTATAATGTTAAAATATGTAATATTTTGATTCAATGTTTAGAAAGCCTGTATTTTATGCTTTACTACAAGAACAGAAGGAGGCATGGTTAAGAAAAATGCTCTCCAACTACACCTTAAGGTTATTTGATTTAAAGTCTATTTGGGTCTTGATTTTCAATTGCCCTCTGACCTTTTAATTGGCCTCTCTTTTATTAAAGACCTAGATAGTCATGCGTTCTTGTTATTGCGGTAAGCTTGTTGTTTTTCTGCAGCTGGGGAGGAGATTCAGCAAAACAGTGGATTTTCTAATAAATTCAGAATCATTTTTTTTTCTGGAATGAGCCAATATTTTTTTATTGGGTCATGTATCTAACAGACATGGTAGCATATGATACCTAAATGAAATCTTCTCACAAATCACCGCTTACTGATTCATGCAGGGATAGCCGATTAGGATAACCTAAGTGAAAGATTGAAGGTGGAGGGAGAGGTCGAGGGCCTGTCTATGCTGCAGCACATTTTCAAGAGCCCACCTGGAAGGGAGATTAAATTAGGCTCCCTTTGGAGGAAATTAGGATTCTTTAAGACTCTAAATGTAGCTGGATATTAGAGTGGAGGTCTAATCTTAAACCCAATTTAGAGAACATTAGCCTGCCTCTCTTGAGCCCACGTCTCCAAACGTGAAGCAAGGAATTTTCTGCTAATGAAGCCAAAGACTTCAAGCAGAGGTCACTTCAAATCTGCAGGCAGAGGACAGAGGGTTTCTTTTCTGTCTCCATCAGGCAACTTTTGCTGGTGATATTGTTCCCAGGCTTCCTATGCAGGGACACTCCCCTGCATAGGAAGTACAAAAGGGAATGGAAATCTCATTACTGAATGATCCTGTGCTTTCTCAAGATTTGGAAAACGTCAAGGTATTTTCTCTTCTTTATAATGCTGATGTGCTCTTAATTTGAGGCAGTGGATAAGAGAAAGAGAAATTCATATAGAGAATTTTTCCTGACCACACTGATTGCTCAGATATTTTGCCTTCTATTTTCTTTGTGATTAATTGGATGAGGGAAGGATCATGTAGCTTAGTAGCATCCAGGGCAAATATTTGCCAGACACAGAAATGGGAATGATAATCCCTGCCCTGATTACAACAATGGCTGTCATAGGATTTGATAATTTAATAAGAGAAGTTCAGATAATTAGGATGTAAAGTACAAACATCAAAATGGACAAAACATTCCCATCTATTTGCATCATGAATCAAAGCATCCTGAAAACCTTTGGAGCAAAAGCCATCACTTTCAGGAACCAGAGGGGTTTGTAGGAGAGACAGAAAGAGAGAAAGAAGAGATGGAGAGAGGGAGAGAAGGAGGGAGGGATGAAAAGAGAGGAAATATTTAGGGAGCAAGGCTGCATGTAAACCCATGAAAGCATTTTGCAAGTCCTAAATTAGTAATAATTTCTATAATACATTAATTTTTCTTTAACCGGCCTTGGGCACCTAGAATAATTTTAGTATCTTACTCCCCTGCATTTCAGTGAGATGCTTGTAAATTCATTTTGCCTTATTATGGATAATATGCATGCCAGGAGGGAATTTATTTTTTAACTGCGGTTGGTCTTCCATTCAAAATTGTAATGCCGCTCTGATTTTATGGGCCATGAAACACAGTTTCCACAACCACCCCCTGCCTCTCTCAGCCTCACTTACACTACTGGTCCATTTCTTTCTTGTTGGACATCAAAGAATACAGTTTTAAACCAAGATTTTGCCTTCTCTTACATGTTTAAGGAAAAATAGTATTTCTTAAGCCTTTATTCATTGACATTGCTTCCATATTCTCTATATATACAACTACCGTTTGTAGAGTATTTGCAATGTGCCAGGCAGCACACTGAAAATTTACAAAATTATTTCTTTACATTGGCGCAGTTTGGGGCAGTAGTCATCATAAGCCTTAACTTACAAAGGAGGAAGAAACAAAGGGTGAAAGAGTTTAAACAAGAGTTTGAAAGTGGCAGATCATGGCTTCTAATAATGGTCTAGCTACTTCTCGTTAACACCTTTCCAGGCTGTCTCCTCTTACAATAAACCTCTTTCATGAACAGTTACAGGCTCTAATTTCTCATTTTATATATTTTTTAAATTTCATAATTCATGGTTACTGGAACTTGAAATCTCATATTTTCCTAGAAGAATTACTGAGGTAAATTTGTCCATAAATTCGTCTTTAGCTATATAAGAATAATTGATACCAAAATTTTTCCCTGTAGCTGAAAATCCACATAACTATTCATTAATTCTCATTATAATTAATGTAAAAATGCAGTGTTACTATTAATGGATGTAATTACATACTGTAGATAACTGTAAACTCTATCATTATACTAATGAAATGTAAAACAGTCTCAAAGCAACTAGGAACTTGATAGCAGCTGAAACATCAGGTAACAGCATTTCAGCAGTTATTGGAGACTGGTATAATGCTTGTAATAAATTTGAGAACCAGTTCTGTGCCAAATACAGGTGATGTTTTTAAAAGATTAAATACAGTATTGAAACAGAGACGTAAGGGAGTACACCATGCAGAGTTTTACCTCAAAATACTCAGGGGGAAAAAAAAAAAAAAAAGAATCATTATGGGGCAAGATAAGGTTAAGTGCTTCAGGGTAGGTTGCCAATAGATCCTTCCTTAAATAAGCTAACATCAGAGTTTTTCTTTTAAATGATTTCAAACCCTAAGTAACTGCAACAGTGTGTGCCTCCTGCTGTGGTATATAAATGCTTTTGTTTAGGGACAGCTCCGGTGGCCATACCTCTCCAGGCTCCTCTCCTCTTTGATTCTTAGCCTTTTTGGCAGGATCCTCCTTCAGATCTGGAACAGCTCAAACATTCTCTGGGGTCTCTGCACAAACACCCTCTCTTCCAAGAGGATACTGGCCTCCCTTGACTACTGTTTCTAAACTTCCCTCATCACTCTCACTACATTCAACCTCGCTTTTTGTTTTCTTTGTTGTTGTTGTTGTTGTTTTTAGAGAGAGGGTCTTGCTCTTTCTGTCACCCAGGTTGGAGGGAAGTGGCACAGTCATAGCTCACTGTGACCTTGACCTCCTGGGCTCAAGTGATCCTCCTCTCCCAGGAGATTATGGGTGCCTGCCACCAAGCCCGGCCCTTTTTGTTTTCTTTAAGTCATTTCATTTTACTTTGTTTTTCGTTTGTTTGTTTGTTCATTTATTTTCTGTAACCTGTGCTTGACTGAAAGCCCCATGATGACAGAGACCATGTTGGTCTTCTCACCTAAGCATGCCCAGCCTTTGGCACAGTGGCTGGATCATAACGAAATTAACAAATACTTTCATTGTTTTTCTCTGTTAGAATGAATGGATGAATTAATGATCCGTTAGTTATTCCCTCTTTTTGAGAAAATGATGCCGAGTCAAAGGCCTCTGAACTACAGCCTCTCTGGACTACAGCCTCTCTCCACCTCTTCTATGTGCTGAGGGATTTTGATCCTACAGTTTGGCCATCCCTCTCAATACCCAGTCATCAAACTCTCTTTATTTACTGACCTATCCTAAATAACATAGGGCATGATCCCATTTCTCTAATATTTATATATACAAATAATAACATTAAAATATTATCCTATGGTCCCATATATTTTTATAAACTGTTAGCTGAAGAAATTTGCTTCTGAAGGTAAGCTAAAATATGTGTATAACTACTGTCTCTATTTCCTAAGATTCCATTTTTTTCTTTCATCCACTTACTTGGTTTAATCTACTTGGTTCAATCCAGTCTACTGCTCTGAATATGGATTGTAAGGGTCACGGGGGGCAAATTCAATAGATATTTTGCATCTGCACCTCATTAAATTTCTCAGGTTTTTTCGCCAAGTAGGCCATTTTATTTTTTTGTTTGTTTTTTGAGGCGGAGTCTTGCTCTGCCACCCAGGCTGGAGTGAGGTTCACTACAACCTCCTCCTCCCGCGTTCACGCCATTCTCCTGCCTCAGCCTTCTGAGTAGCTGGGACTACAGGCGCCCGCCACCACGTCCGTCTAATTTTTTTTTTTTTTTTTTGTATTTTTAGTAGAGAGGGGTTTCACGGTGTTAGCCAGGATGGTCTCAATCTCCTGACCTCGTGATCCGCCCGCCTCAGCCTCCCAAAGTGCTGGGATTACAGGCGTGAGCCACCGCGCCCGGCCAAGTAGACCACTCTTCAAACATTTCCTCTCTGGGCCTCGAGAACAGCCCCTTCCCTGGGGCTTCCTTCCACGTCTCTGAACTCTTTCCTAGTTTTTTGCAATCGTCTCTTCTACTATAATTCTTCCTCAGCACAGTACCTGGACCTTCTTTCCTTCTCTCTCTCTCTCTTTTTCACAGTAACCAATTTATTTTTATTAAAGGTCTTCACATAATATACTAAACGTTTTTCAACTGTTATTATAATGACCACTTTTAATGGCTATATATAAGATAATTGTTTGGATGAGCTAAGCTAAAGCAAGTTTGGGAGATGGCAGGTATTCTTGCTTTCATGTGTGATTACTTTATTCTAAGGACAAATTTTTAAGAGGTAATAGTACTTAAAGCTATTATTATTGAATTCCTTCTGTGTTGTAGACTCTATACTAAATGCATTACAGAGACTTAAAACAGTTAGAATCAAAGTGCGTATAATTATCCTGTACTTTGCTCAGTTAAATAAGTAGCATCTGGAGTTTGAACTCAAGACTGCCTGATTCCAAAGGATGATTTTTATACTATGCCCCATTGCTAACATTTTGAATGGCAGCAATAAGGAAATTTGAGGAACAATATGGGACATGCATTCCAGATGACATACAATCAGACAGATCCTAGAAAATTATCTTATAAATAACTGTTTCCTGATTTAGGCATACAAATATTTTTTGAAAATAATGATTTTCAAATAGTAAAATAAATTAAGAGAAGACAAAAGTAAAAGAAATAAAAATGAACTTGTATAATTGTCATTTTCAAATTAAAAATGGCTCTTATGACTTTTATATGACTCTAAAAGTAATAAATGTATCATCTATGTGAATGAAAATCCAATAGGGCACAGAGAAGTTAATATTGTTTATAATAATGGTAGGCTTAATCTACATATGATATTTTATAATATGCTTTTTAAAATTAATGCATGATATAAAGCTTTTCATATCAATAACTATATGACTACATAATCTTCTCATTATACAAACATACCGTACTCTTTTGCTATTTGCACCATTTTTTTTCTTTTTGCTATTGTAAACAATACTGTGATTAGCATCCTTTAAACATGTCCTTGTGAGCCTATCCATTAATTTACTTAGGATAAATTTTTAGCAGTAAAATTACAAGTTCAAACAATATGCTCTTAATTAAAACGGTACATTTCTTATTTAAAGTGAAGAATAAAACACCTAAAGCAATGGCAACAAAAGCCAACATTGACAAATGGGATCTAATTAAACTAAAGAGCTTCTGCACAGCAAAATAGACTATCATCAGAGTGAACAGGCAACCTACAGAATGGGAGAAAATTTTTGCAAACTATCCATCTGACAAGGGGCTAATATCTAGAATCTACAAAGAACTTAACCAAATTTTCAATAAAAGAAGAACAATCCCATCAAAAAGTGGACAAAGAATATGAACAGACACATCTTAAAAGAAGACATTTATGTGGTCAACAAACATAAGAAAAAAGCTCATCATCAATGGTCATCAGAGAAATGCAAATCAAAACTACAATGAGATATCATCTCACGCCAGTTAGAATGGTGACCATTAAAAAGTCAAGAAACAACAGATGCTGGATAGGATATGGAGAAAGAGAAAGGCTTTTACACTGTTGGTGGGAGTGTAAATTAGTTCAGCCATTGTGGAAGACAGTGTGGCGATTCCTTAAGGATCCAAAACAACCAGAAATACCATTTAACCCAACAATCCAATTACTGGGTATATACCCCAAGGATTATAAATCCTTCTACTACAAAGACACATGCACACATATGTTTATTGCAGCACTGTTCACAATAGCAAAGACTTGGAACCAACCCAAATGCCCATCGGTGATAGACTGGATAAAGAAAATGCGGCACATATATACCGTAGAATACTATGAAGCCATAAAAAAGGATGAGTTCATGTCCTCTGCAGGGACATGGATGAAGCTGAAAATCATCATTCTCAGCAAACTATCACAAGAACAGAAAACCAAACACCAGATGTTCTCACTCATAAGTGGAAGTTGAATAATGAGAACACATGGACACAGGGAGGAGAACATCACACACCAGGCTTGTTGTGGGGTGGAGTACTAGGGGAGGGATAGCATTAGGAGAAATACCTAATGTAGATGACGGGTTGATGGGTGCAACAAACCACCATGGCACATGTATACCTATGTAACAAACCTGCACATTCTGCACATATATCCTAGAACTTTAAGTAGTTTTTTTTAAAAAAAAAAAAAAAAACAAATACAAATGTCCAGGAAATATGAAAATATATTGGACTTCTCTCTCTTCTTTTTATCTTTTATTTTAAGTTTACGTAGGTAAACATGTGTCTTGGGGGTTTGCTGTACAGGTTATTTCATCACCCAGGTATGAAGCTTAGTATCCAGTAGTTACCTTAATTTCTATGTGAATTCACTCATTAAAAAATAACAGCTAGAATTCTATCTCCGGGAGAAAATGTTTTTGTTTCTGGACTTGTCTCTTCATTCACTTTTTCCATACCAGCACTTACAGTCATCCTGCCATGAAGATATGACCACCCAACTGAATAACAATGAAAATTGATATTTGCCACAATGTTCTACAAGATCCCGTATGATTTTTCCACTCTCTCTCTCTCCAACTATATCTCATGTTAAATTTCCTTTCTCCTACTGCAACCTGACAACAATTTAATTTTTTCCAAATTAGTCAAGCTCTTTTCCAGCATGCAGATCATCTGCCCTGTGGTCTGATGTTAACTCTCTTTATTTCTCTCCTGATCTGGCTAATTTTTTTTTTTTTTTTTTTGTCCTTTAAATGTTAGCTTAAATTCCTTTTCTTTTTAATTTGAGGACCTCCTGCCTAACTCAATGAAATTAAGCTCCTTTAATATTTCCTTTCATAGAACATCAAAATGTTTCCTCACAGTAGTTCAGATATCTTTACTTCTTATAGTGTCTCTGTTTGATTTAGAAAAATATTTCTCTCCCAAAAGATGCATTGAAAAATGTCAAGGGCACCCAATAAGCGTTTGCTGAATAAGCAACTCGATGACCCGAGTTTGTGAAAAGATTGAGATTATTTATTTTTTTCTTCCTTTTTTCACAGTAGACAGGTATACAGTCTTTCAGCACCAAGTGTGTAAGGAGAGGATGATTTCACACATTTGCTAAATCCCCTTCTATGAATGATAATTTAATAGTCTATTATCTCCTGGTATCATTGCCTGAAAAACATGTTTTCTTTTCTTTCCAGGTGTATTCAGGAAACATAATTTTGCCCCTATAGTTGAGGACAAGCATATATTCAAAATCTCTGGAAAACGTGAGGTTACATTTGGTTATTATCTATGTCATAAGTGTAAGAGGTATTGAGACATTCCAGAATTATATATTGAATTTCATTCTAATGGTTACAAAAAGAATTTTTTTTCAAATGTATGTTTAGGAGAAAGGGCAATGGGGAACATATTGGGAATCTTATTTCTAAACATATCTGTCTTGTGAATATAATAGAGCCTCAGTCTACAGTGATGCTTCCCAAATTGTTCACAGGGAATGGGAAAAAGCTGGACATGAGCAAAAATAGCAGACTAAGGATTCCATGAAAATTAAGAGATGATGTGAATATCTTTGAAAGTAGAACTTTATAAGACTTACTGCCACAAGGGATATGATTTGAGAATCTTGCAGAAACACTGTTGGTACAAATAAATGGGATCATGTTCTATGTCCCGCCTAGAAATTAATCATTAGATAGCAATTAACCACTCAAAGGATAAAAATATCAGCCTTTATAATCAGGAGAAGATATGTGATTTTGATCTAGTTACTTCAGATTTCAGATTCTTGGTTTCTTAATATGTAGAATGATGATAAAAATAACATTTATTTGATTGGCATTGTATAGAAATTTATGAAAATAATATCCCATAATATCTAATCAATTAACAAAGTTCAACAGTATTTTACTTCCTTTATTCCTGCCTAATTCTTTCTATGTCCTTATTCTGGCCCCTCATAATCAGTGGACAAAATGAAAGGGCACAATCACCCTTCTTTGCCATAGGTCCTGTCTCCTATTCCACAAATAAAAACTTTAGCTTCCTTTTCAACTTCCAGCAACCACTTATTCTTATTTTCCAGTCAGGACTAATAATATTAGCTGGTTCCTTTCTGTTGTTAGCTTTGACATTCTGCATACCCTTCGTGATTTTCCCCAACTATGCCCATACATATGAAATTATATACTCATTAAATCATCCTTAATTTCTTATTTTGAGTGTGCCATATCTTCCTGTCAGGACATTACCCACATCCCCTTTTCCTGCCTTTCAGATCCAATAAGAACACACTGAACTTTCTTTACCCAATAGTGCAACACAGAGGAGCTATTCTGCAGAAACTGATAAACGAATATTTCAATTCCCCAGATACAAACCTTTTAAAACTCAAAGACCATATTTCTACATCCAAGGGGTCACCCAAGAAGAACTCAGTACTTTTTTTAAAGAACTGCACCATCCAATCTTAAAGTAGGAAGCAAAATAGAATGCGTGAGTCACAGCATGGCATCAGAGAAGGTCAGCCCATGAAGGAGTAGCCAACAGACTAGGCCATAAAGTAAATACTCAGAAACAGTGAACATGGAACAATTTCAGAGTGGGATCCCGGAAAGTTATTACTTATCCTTATTAGGTTCTTTCATGGAGACCAGGAGCAGACCCTTCGTCTTTCAATATGGCCATGTCATGAACATTTGTGTTATAAGTGAGCTGAGTAGTTAGAAGACACCTTCCCAAATCACTTAACTTTGTATTGGTTACCACATTCTCTCCTAATTGATCAGAAGGATTTTAGCAGGCTTGAGTTTAGTGATGAGTTGGTGGGGCACAGTGTGGGAAATTGATTTAATGATCTTATGTATACATCTCTTGTCTAAATAGGGAGTATGAATCTTAGAAAACAATCTTAAGGACCTCTTCATCATTATCCCACAAGCATATTTGTGAGAGTGTTTATAATGTCTTATTAAGGAATTTGGTGCAGAGTGTGTGCCATCCTTTGACATTAGCCACAATGGATAAAAGAGAAGAGAGTGATCATTTTGCAGTATGACTACAAAAGCATCACTGGTCGCAATCATCATAGTGATTATAAAACCACCCTATTGCTAGAAAAATTGGTTTCTACATTCTTCAATGTAGAATATGCCCAAATATTATCATGTACAAATTTACAAATAACATGAGCCTAAATTACATGTTTGATAGACTATAATAGTCTAGTACTTCATCAATTCAACATGTGACTTTCAGGACCATCCCAAGTTGTAAGAAACATGAAGACATGAAAATGCCTTTTCCCACGGCAAACATTGACAAGATTGTTAAATATTTCTTGCAGGTTTACAGGTCAGTCATACAGTGACTGTGACAACTGAATACAAAACACCTGCATTCCTGTAAATGTTCTCCCTGATAAGATAGACAAAATGTTATAGAACGAAAACTCTATGTTATTTTGATTGAGAAAAACATTCCAGTATTGTCTTTACTCCATTTAACAAACTTCAAAATCATTTTCCAATTTTCTTTTTCTTTTGTCACAGAAAATGTGATCATATTAAAATGTGCATCTTTTTCAGTGAATAGAAGCTATTCGTACATACAAGCTACAAGGGGTTTCTGAAAAATGTCGAGCTAATTGTTGTTAAGCCAAATAAAAACATTTCCTTCCACTGTGGTTTACTTGATACATCAAGCAAAACTACTGGGAAGTAAGATAAAGTGATGTCAGTGAGAGTGATAATGGAAGATCTGTGACACTGTGTGCTGATTTTTCTCTTCATTCATGATCATTAGCCACACCAACTGTTAATGTCTGTGGAGTCCAGTTTGAGAGCAAGTTTATTTTACAGAGGATGACACTAAACAAGTCACTGTAAGTTAAAGTATTACAATTTAAGGACCGTGTCACATAAATCTTTGTTTTCCTCAAAGTGCTTAATCATTTCCATGTTCAATAAACATGACAAATAAACGCTTACTTGGAATTGAGTTTCTATTTTATTCTCCCCCCCCACCCCCAATAGCCATTGTTATCTAAAGACAATATAGATGTTGAACTGGTTTGATTCTTTTTCGTCTCCAACATATTAACCTTTTAGGACTATTTTCTTTATTTGTAAAATAACTCACTCAATACATTTTGCCACTTTTACGAGAAGGCTGCTTAGCTCCTGGGGGTTTAGCATCTGATCTCTGTGCCCAATACTGTGAAGAGAACCTAAGTATAAATATAGTGTCTGTAGTTAAGTACTAATAGGAAGAAGGACATTTCTGAGTGTCTTCAGCAAAGGCCATTGAGGGGGAGAATCTTATTTTGACAAAAGGGAAGGGAAAGGATTTGGATGAGTAAGCTAGGGTGAATTACATTGGCATGGAGGCCATTGATTAATATAGCAAGGCCATTCTTCTCCATCTTGAACCTTAAAACCAGCCTGGAAGTTTCTTTTGAGTAGGATATATGCTCCAGGAAAATCTGAAATACCCACAAACTCTACAAGTATATACTGAACCAAATTAAAAACGACTGCAAAGAGCAAAATTCAAATAAGCAAAAATAAATATTCTTGGATATGTATCCTTGTAAAATGTATATTTCTGTGGATTTGTTTTAAATCCACAGAAATTTACATGACTAGAAGGCCATTTTAGGATCTTGGCCATTTTAAGATGTGATATTTTAGGATGTTTACTTGATAATGGAGATTTCCAAACATTGACGGAGAAGAAGATTGGAAACAGAGTAGACACAGACTACTGCGATAACCTACGTGAACAATCATTGTTTCACAAATGCCCTCTTCTCAATGGGGAACTAAGCCTAAAAAAACAAGCTCAACTTCTTGCACATTGATTTCTCCAGCCATCTCAACTTCCTTGACCTTTCCTCTTTTCTGAATGTCAATTGACAGCTTCCCCACACTTTGCCTCTTCCTTTACATACTGTCATATGTGGTAGGTCACATCATCTAAGTATCTCAGTGTGTTAAATTCATCTCTCCAATTAGCTCTGTGTGAACAAGGTCTGTGACTTATCCTACTGCTTTATTCCCAATTACACTCATCACAGAGCTGTGTGCAGTGTAGATGCTCAATAAATAGATGGTGATATCCTGAATATAACCCTATTACAAGGAAGAAAATTATATTAGATTTGATCATATCCCTTCACATCTTAAAATCCTCAGTTTCTCTATTGATTCTAACAGTAATGTCTATCGATTCCAATAGTGATGCTTAAATTTTACTTACAAAATACATCTACTTACAAAGATAACATTGGTTATTCAGCGAACAAAATCGTAATTAACTAACGATATTTAAGAAATCCAGGAATAAACAGTTTTATTGCAATAAGATTTCTAAGAACGTTTAGTCTGGGTATTTCAACAAATGTGAAACATAACGGAAATCTAAACTTGTACTGAAAATATGTATCTAAATTGTATGGGTTCCTGTTCTGCACAGCGCAATTTCATAGGCTAGAGTTCCCATTTTAGTCTAGATTCTTCAGTGCATACAAACTTTCACAGTCAGAATACCACCCATCCTCATTCTAATACTTGCTTTCCTATACCAAACACCAAGTCCAAGGAATGTATTATTTATTGATTTTTCTAAGCATACCTAACATTATCTTATTTTTATTTATGTATCAATTTGTTTATTAGACCTCTAGTGCAAGTAGATTAGCCACTTTTTCTCAGGTGAGCAAAAATAAATATTATTGGATACGTATCTTTGTAAAATGTATATTTCTGTGAATTTGTTTTAAATTAATATAGATGTTATTTCATCACAAGTTTTATTCTGCAATTTACATTTTTAATTTGACATTTTTTTCAGAATGAATGCACGCTAGCTTGTGTGCATTTATTTTATTACTTCTAAATGCCCCATAGTAACTCTTAGTATTTATTAAGAGGACATAATATCCATCCTCCTAGTGCAGATGCGTTCAGTGCCTCTAGCACCTTACTTATAAAAAAAAGCATGATAAATAACACTGAACATATTCACTTAGGAATCTGTGTAAGAGTTTCTCTTGAATTTACCCCACAATGTGGCATTGTTGGATTACAGAAGAGATATGATGTATGAATCTTCTCAGTCTTAATGTTTTCACTAACACTTGATAGTATCCACCTTTTTATACCTGTCCCATAAATTTAGAGTGATAGCTTACTGTTTTACATTTGCATTTTTAAAAGCAAAGTAGTTTGAGTTTTGGTTCATTTACTTGGGCTTGCCTTTGTACCTGCAGCTGGATTTCCATATCTGTTTTTATCACTCATTTTTTTTGTGCATTGTCATTTGCTTGTTTTATTTTTTACACCTTGGTGATAAGTTTGTTTTACCTGGTAGTGTAATACTATTCCTTCCTTATCTCTTCACTAGTCTTACTTAAATTTTATGTAAAATTATAGAGCTCAACAAATACTAAAATCAAATTTAAAAACAAAATACTGTATTGGTTACAAATTTCTGTTATTATTTAGATTATAATAGAATAAAAATTATAAACTGCTAATATAATTGACATCATTAGCATTTTCCTTTCATCAGATAAACCATTCGGATTTAGTGGCATTGCTGAAATACTTGCTTAGTAGTCATAGTTTGTCTATTTACTCTGTTAACTTTCTGTTTATGACAATATTATCTGTAAATAGTGGCACAGTTCCCCTCTTTTCTATAAAGCTTTAAAACTTTGTTTCTGCTTTAGCATTTCTTTGGATATTGGTAGTAGTCAGGACTTTGAATATTACATTGAGCCAAAGCAATATGGACAGCCTTCCTTTTCTTATTTTCATATTAAATAAATTTTCTTACAATTCTCAATTAACTATTTTATTTACTATAAAATTTGGGTTGATTACCCTTTATCAATTTAAGGACATTCTCATTTATGCATATTGCTTAATCTTCTGAGAGTTTTTATCTTAAGTAGGTCATGAACTCTATCACACTTTTTAAAAATGCACCTATTGAAATGTTCATATGTACATATTTTTGTGTTTGATAGTCAATTAACTATTTTATAAGATGATCTTTCTATTCCTAGGACAAACAATATTAAAACAAGAGGTATTACTTATTAATACACTATTAGTTTCTATTGATGTTCTCATAGCAAAAATTGGTGTATCTGTAATTTTCTGTTTTTACTTTATTCCCACCAGGTTTTAAGACACACACAATGTATTTTCTAGACTCTGCGTCTTCAGGTCTTCCTGCGTTGCACTTGTGGTATCACCTTTGTATATTCCATCTCTCACCATAATGACCGATTGAATTCTTCATTTATTTTATGGTGTAGCTCAATAAATATGTTTCTATCTGTAAACTCATTAAGCATTCATTATTTTGAATCAGTATTTTTATGGCAATTTGAAAGTACTAAAACATATATATATACACATACACACGCACACACATACACACACACACACAATGCTATTATTTTAAAAACAAGAGCTGTGTCAAACTACTGCAGAAAACAGTGATCTCTGAAAAAGAAGGATGTCTTTCTATCTTTGTCCAAGCCCCACACATGTAGCACAGGGCTTATAGCATAAGTGCATGACAGATTAGATGCATTCTCATAAATAACCTTTTAATATTAGAATTTCTTATACTTACTCTGCATAAGACTTTTCTCTCCAGATGGATATTGCTTCAATTCTACGAACCCAACATTAATTAAGTGCCAAAACCCTAAACTTCCAAACAACCAGATAACTTTATCAGTAAGTAGCAATAAACAAACAGAAATGATTTGTTTGGGTGTGTTTCTTCTGTAATTTTTTATCATACCTAAACCACAAAGACCAAATGTTCCTTCTCTTGAGATTTAGAATTCAGTCCAAAGAGAAAGGGTATATCTCAGGAATGCTTTCTGGACAAAGTATTATGTTTACAGAGAAAGCTACATGTGCCTTTTTTTTTTTCTACTTTTACGTAAGCATACATAAAGGTTTCGGGATATTATCTCATCATTTCCACTAACCAATATTTCCAGTAAGTGAATCCGTCATACTTCAGCCAAGAATGAACTAACTGAAGTGGAGCCTTTACATTTTTTCTAATTTCTAGAAAGCTAAAATATATAAAATTATCAGTCTGACTGACCTTTTCTTTCTGAAATGTATCATATCTTTTGTGACCTTCATTGACTCAGGTATTGATAAATAGAAAAAATCAAAATGTAGCTATGTTTTCTAGATGATCCCTGTGATGGTAAATTTCATATGGCAACTTGACTAGGCCACAGGATGCACAGATGAGACATTATTCCTAGGTGTGTCTGTGATGGTGTTTCCAGATAAGGTTAGCATTTGAATCAATGGACTCAGTAAAGTAGATTGCCTTCCCCAGTATACTTGGGCCTCATCTTAATACACTGAAGGCATAAAGAACAGGAAGGGGAAATTTGTTCCCTTTTTTTCTGCCTGACTGCTTCAGCTGGAATATCTTATTTCATCTTCTCCTGACTTCAGACTAGGATTTACATCTTATCTCTCCTGGTTCTCGGGCCTTAGGACTCAGACAGAACTGCAATACTGGTTTTCCTCCAGCTTGCAGACGACAGATCGTAGGAGTTCTCAGCCACCATAATCTCATGAGCCAATTCCTGCTAAAAGCTCCTCTCTCTCACCAAATGGCTCTGTGTCTCTGAAGAACCCTGACTAATACAGTCCCTAACACACCCCATGTAAGAATTTCTATAAGACTCTGATTTCTCTTATCCTTTTCTGTTGTCCATTAGTAGAGAAGTTAGGATGTCAGCCTTTGATAAACAAATTCACTTCTTGTCTTCCTAAATTTTGTAATTGGCCCCACGAATTACATAGTCGTTCAAGCCAAAAATTCTGGGAGTTATTTTCAGATTTCATCTTTATTTTGAGCATGTAATTGAACTACCATTACTACCAATTTTATATCCAAAATATATGTGAATTCTGAGTATTCCTTCTATCTGTATTACCACTCCATAAAGTCAAGATAATATGTTCCTTGGCTTATGATAAAAACCTTCTATCTTGGTTTCCCACTTTCATTCATATCTACTACAATCTGATTTTCATGTCAGAGTCAGAGTGATTATTTTTAAAATATAAATTAGATCTTATCATCCCCCTGCTTTTAGATCCCTTCAGTTGCCTTCTCTTTTACATGAAGTAACCATGAGCTCCTTATCTTGGGTGACAAAAACCTGGATAATATGATCTCTTCCCAGCTTTCCACATCTGTTGCATCTCTTTCACCTTTATCCACTATAATCTGGACTTCATATTCTTTCTTGTACATGCCACTGATTCAGTCTAGGAGAACAACTAACATAAGCATTCCCAAACTCTTGACTATGGTTTTCCTTGATTAAAAAAACTTCACATGGCAACTCAAATATCATTCTGTCCACTGTAAGTAAAACATTTCATTTCTCATCCATCTATTTCGTTCTATCATATCAAATTTTTTTTGTATTTCTATTTATTTACATTTCTTCCATATTACCAGTTCTTTGAAAAAAAAATCTCTTTTGTCCTATTCAATGCTGTATTCCCAGCACCCAAATGAATGGGAACTCTTTGGTACATATTTCTTAAATAAATAAGGATACTGATTGTTTTTTAACTTGGAGAATTTCATACATTGAGAAACACAATAATGAAGCCCATTGAGAGATCCCTTCACATCACCATTTATTTTCAGGTGTCAGGACCTCAAGCTAGCCTTACTTTTTGATACTCCCTGTCTAAGATTTGCTTCCCTCCAAGACTCATTCTAACACAGCCTCAAGAAAGATATCTTGCCTTTGCAGACTTACATAAATATTCTTTCTCTGTGCTTTAAAAACACTGTCTGCTTAGTTCTTCCACAGGATAGCCAAATCAAATGTTTTATCATTTATTTGCTTTTATAATTTATCCAGTTTAACTCCATGTCTTGAAAGGCAAGAGAATTGTGTTGGATATATCCTTTTTCTGTTACTAGCCTAGTACCTAGTATGTATTCTATAGAAAAGAATTTTTATGTTTAAATGTCTTTTTAAAAGTTTATTTGCAATATCATTATTTATAAATAATTATTATTTATAAATTTTGGTTCTAACATTGAGCCAAAAACATCCATTCACATACTCAACAATCAGACTTGACAAAAATGACATAGCTCTCAAACTTTAGAGGTTAAGAAAATTTAGAAAACCATTAGACATATTTGTAGTCAAAGCAGAACAGTATCGGAAAGGGGAAGGGTGCTCCCAATGACTCCTAAATTGTCATGTTCCATCTTAGAGCATAATTGTTAAAATCTTCCTCTTATTTATGAGGAATCATAGGATGGCCTGGAGTTCTTTGCATGTACAGAAGAAATCCCAAGAAATTAACATTTGGCTTTGGTGACCTCTCATTTCCTTTTCTGGTCCTGACCTCTGAGTTCATTGAAGCCATGGTTTTCCACAGTCTTTCTCTTCAGACAGCATCTTGTGACATTCCTCCTAGCAACCCTCTTCTGTAATCTGTGGATAATAATAGAAATATCTATTATCTATTAGTAGGGATACTTGCAAGAAATAATACTTGCATTCAAGATGTGAATTAGATGGTGGCAGGTAACTCAAATTGGGGAAATACTACAGAAAGGCACCACTTTCTCCAGCAAATGCCTACTAACCTTGAGACCTAGGTGCAACTTCCACACATAAAGGAAGGAGGAGAATACATACAAAATCACTTACAACATTACAACTCAGGAGATGACCCCAAATACCAGCATGTAATTTCTGTTTCTCTCACATATTTGATGTGTAATTTAACCCTGAAAATTCCTTATAATGTTTCTGAACCTCATTTTTCCTATCCATAAAACACTACAATTAGGCAAACCTGGAGAGTCCTATGAGCACCTAACTTCTGGATCTTTCTGAATGACCAAAAATGTGCCATTGGTGCTTTTTATAATTTTCCCTTTTAGTATTTGGAAAAGCTGTGATTTCTGTTGCACCCATTCTTGAGTTCCCATCTTTTTGGAAAATTTCACCGTGACGCCTTCTTGAGTCTTCCCATATGGGGTCCCTTACTTCCTCCTCAGTACTTCCATACCACTATATATAACTTAGTTTCTATTTCTTATCATCAAAAGTCTCATATTATAATTACAGAGAGAACTGTTTAGTTGAAAGTTAAGGGGTGTTAGTGTCAGACCAACCAAACTTAAACCCAGACTCAAATAGTATTTATCCATAGGCAAAAAAAAAAAAAAAAAAAGAAATTCAACGATTAGTTCTTATGAGATTGATTAGGTACATTTTATAAACAAAGAAAATAACTTTGAGAATGCTGCTGTATTTAATATTTCTGTATCAACCATGTAGCTTAATTTCTGTACTGATAGATACTCAATAAATGTGGCAGACAAAACTCTTGTTCCTCAGATAGCCCATCAAGTCAGGAAATTTTTAAATTTTATGTCCCCCATAACACTAGGTCTGTGCTCAAAGTACTAGGACTGGAATATCTTCAAGATCAACAGTATACCATGTAATCCATAAATTTGTGTTGACTAAAAATACAATGATAATAAATGTATTTTTAAACGATAGATCATAAAGACATGCGCTTCTACAATTATCATAAGAAGCAATAATTACAAGGACAAAAAATACATTCAACACTGTTTGGCTAACTGAGTAACAGTGCAAAGACACTTTTTATAGCAAATAAAACAGTATTGAAATTGAGAAAAGTATTTCCTGCAAAATATATTCTACACTTATTTTCTCCACAAAAAAATACAATGACATTTAAAAAGTCTAAGTACAGCCTCACAATGTGACATATTTAATTCTAAGCCCAGGTATTATGAGCCGTTATTCTGTTCGCAAATAAAAACCTGCTTTTCAACCCTTTACCCTCAATTCAATTTCTTTCAAATTCAAGGTTAGATTCATGAAAAAAGAGAGCCACAATTTCAATTTTTTAGCAATGCATGAGATTATGAGATGAAAAATTAAAACTATAAATTATACCCAGTAACTTAATTGTGTATATGTGTGCATATTTATATACATGAATATATTTATAAATATATGTATAAGGATATATATATATTCGTTTTAATGTTGATATTCATGCTTAAGTTGTGCATTTATAAAGCTTTTATAGTGATGCCCACTGTTACCTTATCTTTTTGACTGACAATGATAGGATTTCAGTCATGCTCAGCCTTTCCGACAGTGCCAGTGATGGGATTTTTTGAAATCTTATTACTGGTTACACTGCCCTGATCTCAGATGGAACTTTCAATCAAAAAGGCAATCAGAAGGTTATACATTCGTGAGATTCCCTGCAAAGCCAGTGATCGCATAATACAACTTGTTGGAAGGGCCTACTTGCCTTCAGTCCTTATGTGGCTATAAAGAGTAATTGGCTACTTAGCTCTCAGCACCCGCTTTTCCTTTTCCAAAATACAGCATAGCCCAGAACTCTGTTGAGTCTCAGTGTGGAATCCGGCTGCTCCTAGGAGATTTCTAAGTCTCATGCAGAGACTTGTCTTACTTTAAGCATCTGATTAAGCAAACTCTCCCAAAGATACATTTGTATCTTTCTAAGCGTTCTTGCCTCACTGGTGATACCAGTAAATCTAAGTTTCCTTTTCTTCTATATATACACATACACTTAACTGCAGATTTTTTTCAAAACAGTTTCACTTTAAAGTTTACACCCTAGAAGTCATAATTCTGTGTGGCAAGGTTAACACATGAATTTAAAAATAGCATATTTTAATCATCATATTATAAACGTATTGTATTTAGAAACTTGTAACTATACTCATAAAAATATTGTAAGAAATGCCCCCCTTAATGCTCTTTAATATTCATATATGGATGTTTAAGAGACATTTTGCTAATATGATTTGATCAAATCATAGACAGAGTAGAGGCTGAATTGATCCCATGTTGTGTCCAGTCACCCAGGGATGCATCAGTTCCCTAGGTGGGAACCTTGAATTGTGAGGCAGGTGGAGGGGGGTAACTTTGTCTCACCTGGCTCCAACTTAACCATTCTTCTCCATTTAGCAGAGAGTACTCTTGTCTCTGCTATGCCAATGTTGATGAAAAAGACAACAATGCACACAGAGCTTTAAAAAAAAATAGTCATTTCAATATAGTTTTTAAAATGTGTTATTTAACAAGTTGAGCATGGGAAACTTAAATCTTAGAAAATGTTAGGAACCTTATTGATCTCTTTTGGTTGAGAAAGTCCTGGCAAGTCTATTGCTATAGTACAACCTCAAGTAAAATGTGTTTTTTATTTGTCTGTTGTGTGTGTGTGTGTGTGTGTGTGTGTGTGTGTGTGTGTATGAGAGAGAGAGAGAGAGAGAGAGTTCATGAGATTTTTAATTTAATTCACAACACTCTAGAAGTATAGGTCAATCTTATTAGGATCAAGGTATTAGTCACTTTATTCTATGTTACAAGACCTGAAATAGGCTTTTAAACGCAAAATGCTGACACTGTGGTGGCAAAGAAAGTCAGCAAGAGATTCATGCTTTCATTCTGTCTTCCTAGGCAAAGAGAATATTGAGGCGATGTCTGGTCAACTGGTACACCAGACATTATCTCCCGCTCACAGAAACCACTGTATGAAGATTATCCTGGTTGATTATCAATATCTGAGGATATAGATTTTATACTCCTTAAAAAACACTGTAATTTTTCTGTTAGACATATTTATGTGTCTATAATCTTTGGGCACTTCAACGTATGCTAGAAATGAGTCTGATGTTCAAGAGATACATAAAACATAATAATAATCTCTCCTCAGTTTGGAAGGTGTAAGATAGTTACAATATTACTATTGATTATTACTGAAACTATTAATAATAATTTACATTCACCAAGCACTTCTTTTAACACTGTGCCAAGTCCTAGTATATTTTAAGGTCACGTTGGACCATCCTTTTGACCTCAAGAAAAAGTGTTCACTAGTCATAATACTACATAGAAAAGATGACTTATTCTCAGCAGAAACTAAGCTTGATTAAGCCACTGGATAGTTATAAATTGTTAGTATAGTATTTAAACATGTTGTTTCTGTCACTGCGGAGGTAGCCTCTAGAAGTTGGTGCCTTCAGTTTTTGAGTCAAAAACCGTTCTCTTCTTAGCAGACCCACACCAGTGACTGAGATGACAGAGGACCACAGCCTGACTGCTTTAATGGACATGTTTTCACTCTAGAACCCCCTGTCCGGCTCGCAGAGATTTTGCCAGGTCTGCACTGCAGTCTAAGACTCTCTTGCCAAATCCTGCTCCCAATCCCTTTATTGTTACAAGTTTTAGGTCTGTAAACTTGTCTGCAGGTTTTCCCTGCTCAATATGTCTGCTTCCAGAAGGACCCAAGTGACACAGGTGGACTAGCCTTTAGGCGCTCCATGTTCCTTTTATGTCCCTGCTGGCATCTTGGTGTATGATCACTGGCAAGCCATTTCTCTTCTCTGTTTCTTTATGATAAAGACTCTTACAAACAAAAGTGACCCTTGGGATGGTTTGGTTGAGTATTCTAGAATTTTAGTTAGAGTTGATGATTCTGTTAATAGATCTTCCACTGATTGAAAAAAAATTAATGACAACAAAGGTATTTATAAAAATATATTTCACAAAGTAGGAAACAATACAGGAGTTTCTCTGAATACAATACATGGAGTAAATAAACAATATTGCATTAAAGCAAAGTAGAAAATTAAAATGATCTGCATGTAATACTTGAGTTTTATCATACATTTTCTACTCCTAAATGGCAGGTTTGCATTACAAATTAAATATGCTCACATCTTCTAGTGCTGTTCCTTTTTGGAGTCTAAGACATTCTGTGCATCACCATGAAGATCAGGGATAGGAGTGCTAAAAACATAAGCAGTGAAATTATGTACAAATCAGTTCCTGCTCTAAAACTGGGGGGGTAACTTGAAGCATGTTTATTGGGCAGGGCATTATGTAGGTATCTAAAAGTCTAGAGTTTAAATATTCACAGGAATCAATATACTTTAGGATGTTTGTGCTTGTAGTAAAAACACCAAATACTAGGATTATGAACAAAATAGAAAACAGTCCAAAAGTTTCTCTGGGAAAATGCTGTTCCTGCCATACCAGTTACAATAACACTTTCTACTCTAAAGAGACTATTAGCTCTCCTTTCGGTAATATTGCCTGCCATACTCATCTCATCAAAATGTACATGTATTAAACATTCATTGTATATATATTTATATAAAACAATCTAAAGGATTATTAATGGATATAATTTAGTTTTTTTCCCCGTATATCCCCTTAATCTATAGATTACCAACCTTAATAAATAAAAGCATTAATGGACATCAATAAAATATTTATTTCGAGGATTAAACAAATAAATTCACGCGCTAGCAATAAAACCATCTGTCTCTTATGTAGTCCACTGTGTAATACAGTTTATCTTTGTGTCCTTGTGGAAGAAGATGAAGCGGAAGGAACGAGGAATCCTGCTTCTAGAAAACAAGCATGTTTGAATGGGATTTCTCTCCTCCCACCACTCAATTGGCAAGCCCCACCCTGGAATGGATTACGAACATGTGAATATTTTAAGGCTTGACACAATATTTAAAGATGCTATTCAGTCTCTGGTGAGTGGGGCCAACAATTATGTACAATGTGTGGTCACCGTACCGTATAATCTAGGAGTCCTCTCAAAACTCCATAAAGTTATAATGTACAGCAGACCAAGTATTGCTTTATCATTTGTGGCGGGATCCTTATTGGTGAAGGGGAAAAAAACCATTTGCATTCATAAAAATCCTTGCAGAAGACACATATCAGCAGCAGATTCCTTGCAGGTCCATATTTTTTTTTCTAAGAAAGCACCTTTTAATTTTGATTTTTTTCCTCTATTTAAACCATTTCTCTAAGGATTAGCCAGGATCCCAATCTTTGTGGTGGTCAGGTAAATATCAAATATCCAAGGACTTCTAGACACTCCACATACTTAATTCACACTCCACAAGATTTATAACCTCCTAACATATACTTTTTTATTTTATTATCTTTTTTGGTTCAACATTAAAATGTGGTTGAATTTATAGATGACTGGTGCTAAACTTGCCTCTAAAACAAATAGCCACATTGGTTGTATCTAAGGGGAGTGACCCTAGAATATTACAGAATGCTCAGTTCCAGAGATTTATTTATAATCCACTGTCAAGTTTCTTTGTCACTTTCACCAACAGAGTAGAGTTCGCCCAGTCTCTTAAAGCGGGGACCCCAGTCACTGAGGTAGTCAAAATTCTGGTCTGAGTCTGATGTGGTGGACTCCAAGGAGCTGAGGGAGCCAGCCACTGACCCTCGGCCTTCATAGCCATATATCTGAATGGAGTCATATGGCGGGGCCGTGGGATCATTATCTGCCTCATGCAGCCTTACATTTATAAATTCATCGACATCAACACCATTTGGAACTGGAGCAAGCCCTTGCCTTGGCATAAACTGCAAATCTGGTTTAATATCCTTACGGGGTAAAAATCCATTAATTCCATCTGGATTTTGTAAAGTTGCAATGTCAAAAGCCTCTGTGTCCTCCTCCCCTCCTCCTTCATCATCGTAGCGAATGATGTTTTCTCGAACGTCTTCGTCATCTTTGATAATTAATGGCTCGTTTTTATGCCGCCGTAGAGTTACAAACAGCACCACAATGACTAGAGGAAAAATATTAAATAACAGTCAGCCAAACAAGCATATAATTTCACAAGCAACACACTATATATGTTAGGAGAGAGGGGTATTTTTACAAAATCGTGTGAACATACACCTTTAATAATATTTACTGGAGAATTAAGCTAAACATCTTTCTGAATGATGAACATTAAATTTTGAGTAAATACTGTTTCAGATTATTGGTTTATTATACGCTGATAGAGCTGGGTTAAAACAATTGGCATGCATCCATTCATGGTGAAAGTTACATTTTACACTGTTTTGATCATTAGAGTGAGTGGCACAAAATAGAAAATAGCACTGTAAGTATGACTAGTGAAAGTATGACTATGAAAGTATGACTAGCTTGATGTATGTCTCAAGCAAGTCCTTTAACATCCTTTGGTTCCAAAGCTCCCTTCTATTAAAAAAAGGAGCAAACTAGGTCCTTGGGCTTTCACAGTTTTTCAAGGCACTCTCCAGTCAAATTATGTTCTTTTATTAAAAAAGTGAATGTCAAATTTGCACAGGCAACTTGTCTTGTGGGAGGGCTGGAATGCCTCTAGCTGGGAAGAGAAACCTGAATGTGAAGAAAGGGCAAGGAAAACATACCCAACTAGCCAGATCAGCCAAATCAAATGTGGGTTAATGGAGCAAAATATGTCAGCAAAGTGATGCTTAAATCCAAGGCACTGGGTGAGCAAGACAGATGGAACAAGAAAGACAGTAACTGACACCGTCTTTAAAGTGTTTTGTTCCTCAAGGGTAGGATAAGATAGGACTCTCTGGTTTTTCTATTTTCCTATTGTCTAATCTCATTTTATAATTGGATTTTTTAATTAAAAGGTTATAGAATCTTAACTTGCAATCGTCATTTTAAATTGATGTTTATATCAAGGAAAATATCAGAGAAAAGCAATGGTAATTTGAAGAAAGCTTATTTTTAGTTTGCTTATTTGCTTTCTTTTCATATCACCAAATTTGGGATCCAATGGACTCGGCAACCCAATTTATAATGAAACACTATTGTGGGCATAGTAGAGCCTGCTGTTGCAGCGAACTGGTGTGCCTCACGCCCAGAGTTCTTCTTATGTAATAGATGGTGTTGTAACGACATAAAAGCCCTTCCCCACTGCCACCACCATTATGCCTTGTTCATCGGTTTACTGGTGATGGAATTGAAAAAGGCACTGAAAGTCCTCTTCAATTGGACATTTACTATCACAACCCTTTTTCTCTTCACTTCTTCTTAGAGATCTCAAAATGTGGAGAAGGAAAGGAAGTTCCTCTTCCCCAAGGAAATGCAGTTGCCTGTATAGATGAGAGTTTTCTGTCCTTATTTACAGTCATTTATGAACCAGAAAAAGGGTGACCAGTAGGCTATGAAGGAAATACGTACCCAACAGCAAAATGATGCAGGCTAATATGGCAATTAAGGCGCCCATACTGAGTCCAATTGGAAGGACATAAGCTTCAACATTACAAGACTGGACGACACCGTCATTGCTGCAGCCACAGACCCGGATGGTCAGGGTGCTGGTGCTGCTCAGTGGAGGGTTTCCACTATCACTGATTATGATTGGTAAAAGGTAGACTTCTTGCTTCTGGCGGTTGAATCCATTATGCTTTGCCAAAATACTGAGGGAATTATCTGGAAAAAGTAAAAATTACAATAAGTTGCATCATTTCAAAATGACTGCCCAAATAACACTTTTTTTTCTAGTTCATGAACCCTTTGCAAACCTCAAGACAATCCCAACTTCAGTGGACTGCTCAGGCTTTCTCCCCGACTTATTTTTTTATTTTATTTTATTTTATTTTATTTTATTTTATTTGAGACGGAGGCGCGATCTCGGCTCACTGCAAGCTCCGCCTCCCGGATTCACGCCATTCTCCTGCCTCAGTCTCCCGAGCAGCTGGGACTACAGGCGCCCGCCACCACACCTGGCTAATTTTTTGTATTCTTAGTAGAGACGGGGTTTCACCGTGTTAGCCAGGATGTTCTAGATCTCCTGACCTCGTGATCCGCCTGCCTCGGCCTCCCAAAGTGTTGGTATTACAGGCGTGAGCCACTGTGCCCGGCCCGCACTTTTTCAATCAGCATGGACTAGGACAACCGTAACAGGTTGAATGAATGGGACTCCGGAGGGACCAAGGGGGTTTTACCATCATCACCTTAAAAATGCAAAACATTTCTTCTACAAAAATAATACAAAAATAATCTTAAGTGTCCCTTCCGAAGACGTATATTTATCTCGTCTCCGTATACCATACATAAGTTTGATTTTCTTTATTTAGCCTGATAATAAAATAAATCATTTATTTAGAATGATAATAGGTTAAGCAAATTTGATTGGATAAAATGTCATCATATTTGAAACACAAGTTTGAGAAGCTCTGTATTAAAAGTTGGACTGTATAACAATACAGTTGCAAAACAATGCACTTTGTTGATTCCCCACAGGTACCTAAAAAGAGAGTCACTCATGGCCTAGAGCATTCACACTAAGATACAGCAAAAGCCCTATTTACTACCCGGAGGAGATATGCGACATACATTAAAATTCTGTAGAGAAGACCTATAGTGGTTACATAATAAGAACAAAATGAGAAGTCATAAAAGCTTGTGCTCCATTTTGCATGTGTCAGTTAATTATATGCAGGTATACACTGGTTGTCTGGAGCAACAGTTAAGCAATACTTAAGAATGTACTTCAGTTCAAAGTAAAACTGGTCAGTGAGAAGTGGCTGCTCCCATGTTAAACACACTCTTCTCAAACTTTCACCCCCAAGTTGAAATATTTTGTTATCATTCATCCTCATTCATAAATTGCAGTTACATTGTATATAATAATTGTTAATGTGCTTTCTCATATTGATTACTGAAAGATATACATTTACTCAAAATGGAAATGTTGATTAACTCTCAGTGCTATTACAGCCAAAAGCAAATAAACACAAGTTTGGTTACTGTGCATAGTGTTATTTGGGCAAAATAATTATTTGGGTTTTTTTTTTTTTTTTTTTCAAATATTGGCAAATTAGAGGCCTCAGAACACTGGGCTACCTCATCATTGCATGTAATGGTAATGATTCCAAACCATTGCCATCCAATTTCTGAGCATCAGTATCCTATTGGTTTCCAAAATACTCAACTAAGTGAGATATTCCATTCAGATGACTTCAAATAAGTTTTATAAAACTACTGCACCATACAGCACTATACTAGGATGTCCAAAAACTGATAGTCATTCCCCAAAATAGATGTATAGTTATATTTAATTTTGCTTTGTTTAAGATATAAACAGGCCTATAATGCTTTTCTAATAAGCAGTCAAATAGAAAAAGCACTCTGATTTAACAATTATTTTCTGAATTTCTTCTGGTTGTACATCATTATATAGTAATTTGAATATACTTAGAAAAAGAGATTTCTAATGTAGTTAAGCAGTTACATACCAAATGATCCAGTAATCTTTATTGTCATGACCTAGACGGAAATACCAGTAAGCTAAAAGCAAGGAACATTATCTCAAAACAGATATAGAATATATAGTTGTTTTATATTTTCAGAAAGTATATGACAAGTATGAGTACAGCTAATTAGTACAAAGAATATTTCTGGATGGTTTTATACATGATAGTTCAAAACAAAAGATAGAATTTGTTCTTCAAGAGACAGTTAATAAAACTGAAATGAGGCTATTGTCTTTTTGTGGTTGACATTATTTCTATGAGAAACAATCTTTCCATATTCTCCTTTTATAACAGACTATTATAATAATTTAGAAACTGTAGCAGGAATATTGCTTGCTGCAGAACAAAGCTATCTCCTTTACTACTGAGAAAAGCATTGGTGGGTCTAACACTAAATTCATACTTATATATATATTTTTACTAATCCTGGAATTTGCCTATCTGGCTCTCCTTTCTACACACAGAAAATTGTTGACTGAGTAAAGAAAGTCTATGAGTTATTCTTGCTAAATTTTACCTGCCAGTTCCAGGCAACATCAATTCCTTTTTTATCTACTTATCTTTTTTTTTTTTTTTTCCTATTTTTGGATTGGTATTTGTATTTGTTTTCAATTTACTTGAGTTCTTTCATTAGGCTAAATGAAATTGCCATTATTTTACACATCAAAAACCATAGAATATTAGCAGCTTCACAAAGCTCAAATTAATGATTTTGGAATAATTTTTTAAATCTTAAATGTAAATATCTTCTACAAAGTTGTTGTTTCTTCTTTAACACTCTTTAACTTCTTTAACACATGCCTTTTCATTTCATTTAAATTTTTGAATTTCATATAGTTTATTTTATTAATCTTTTATAATTAGTGTTTTCAAGCCTTATTTTAAAAATTCTTATTTAAAATTTCTTAATTATATACAATTATTTTTAGGTTGTTGTATTAATTTGATTGTTTTCTATACTAAAACTGAGTTTCTCAATGTTAATTATGGAGTAACTTATCACTTACCTACTGATCATCAAAGCTCATTTTCTCACAAATGAAATTTTTATGTGTCCTCATTCTTTTAAGAGATGTCTCTTCTGTTTCAATAATCTGGTTCTCTAACCCTGAATGAATACCCTGTTTCTTATGTATGAAAACTTTATCATAAATCTTGATATTGGTTACAGCATTTTCTCATAGCGTGTTCTTTAAGGATATTTTGGCTATTATTGTTCATTTGCTATTCTCTGAAAAACATAGAATCAGATTATCAAGTTTTATAAAAATTCCTATAAGAAATTACTGGAATTTATTCTTATAGAATAGAATATTATTTAAATATTCTATGTATTTATTTATTATCTACTATTATTATAACTAGTAGAAGTTATATTTAAATATTAACCAATTTTGAAATAATTACATCTTTGTCATCAGTTTTCTACATTAAGACAGTGATTTATTTATGTTCTTTAATATATGTCAATAAAATGTTTTTAGCTTACAAAAATGTCCACATCTTTTTGTTAGATTTTTGCTGCTGTATATAGTTTCTTGTGATAGTAAACCTGTTTACAATTTAGTTACCTTTTTAAAAATATATTTTCAACTCACTGCTGCTGATAATTTAACTGTCTTATACATTGATTTTAGCTTCAACAATCTTCTAAGACTTTCTTTTTATTTATGAAAGCGTATCTTATCAGATAATTCCATTTCAGCATGATAGCAAAAGGAGCTCCACAGATGTGCTTTCCAGTGAAACTGGTGAAAATTATAAATGGAAAAACGTTTAGAGATTCTGGAAATGGATCTGGAGGCAAGCAGCAAATAAAGAAACACTTATTTAAGAAAATCGACTAGAGCTTGGTAAGAATGGTAAGACTCTGAGAGTGCATGAACAAGAACCCACTCCCATCCTTCCTTGTCTCAGCTCAGTGAGGTAGAAACTTTACTCCAAACTGGTTTAGTCAAGAATACAGGGGTCCTTCTCCCTGCAGCGAGCAGTTTGGAGGACTATTTTCTGGGGGAAAGGTGTGATGTCAGACATTCTCATTCTGTTCCTAGTTACTTACCGTTCAAGCTAAGCTCTAAGTCAGTGTGGTCAAGAGGCAGGGACTCTTTTCTTCCTCCTGGTCCCCACTCATGGGAGAGAGGCTCTAGCTGGGCACTGTGCCACTGAGAATATGGAGCCTCAATAGTCCTTTCCCTAGCCCACTGTTCACTGGGAGAGGCAAGCCAAAAAATCTTGAGGCTATTTTTCCCTCGGCATCATATGCTCTGTCCTAAGGTATAGCTGTTCCTCAGAGAAACATGCCATGATCTTCACACCAGCTCCAGAGCCAATAGCTCGGGATTTTGCCCAGGGGAGTGAAAAGCAGGGAATCTTGGAAAGAGGGAGCCTCAGGAGTCCACCTGGGTCAGAACGAATCTGAAAGTCTGACGTAGGAAACTACTCTTTCGAAGGAGATCAAATTTGAATGGATTGGTCCTTAGAGCAATTTAGGTTCCAAAGCAGCCTTACAAACAATACAGAAATGCTATTGGTAATTAGTGGATTTCAACAGCTAGACGTGGTCAGGGGAAAAGGCAATCAAGGAGAGCCCTGCCCAGACAATTGTAATTCTAAGGTGACTGTGGACTCACCCATGGCTGAGATTCCCTGAGGTGAAACATCAGAGATTTAATACTACAGAGGGGGAAATAGACTTCACTAAAACAATCCAGCCAGTCATTAAACAAACAAGAGAATAAAATAAGCTTTCAGAAGATAGTACCCAGTTTTGCTATATTATCTAAAATGCCTAATTTCCAACAGAAGATTATGAGACATGCAAAGAATGAAGAAAATATGACCCATGGGGGAAAACAACTGGCAAAAACAAAAAGCCCATGAGAGGGACAATAAAGCATTAACTAGAGTGACTAAAACAGTAGACTTGAATTGGCAAAAGAAATGATAAGTGAATTCAAAGATAGAACAATAAAGATTATACATAAACTAAAGAAGAGAAAGAAAAAAAGAATAAAGAGAAATAAGCAGAGTCTCAAAAAATGTATAACACCATTAAGTGCACCAACAAATATGTAGTGAGTGTACTAAGGGAGGAGAAGGAGAAAGAAACAGAAAAAAATATCATTGAAAACCTGAATTAAAAAAAAATAGTCTATACATCCAGAAAGCTTAAGGAACTCCAAGAACATAACACAAAGATATTCATAAATAGACATATCATAGTGAAAAACGGAAAGCCAAAACCAAGTAGAACATGTTAAAAACAAGAGAAAATTGACTCATCACTTAACAGCTAAAATTTCATAGAAACAATGAAGGCCAGACGGACGTGGGATAACGTATTCAAAATGCTCAAGGAAAAAAATTGTCAACCAGCAATCATATTCAGCAGAGCTATCTTTCAAAATAAATATGTATATGAAATAAAGATATTCTCAGATGTACAAAAAAACTGAGTGAATTTGTCACCAGCAGGCATGCTTACTAAGAAATACTAAAGGAAGTTTTCTTCAAACTGAAAGCAAATGACCCCAGAAGGTGACTCAAATCCACATTAAAAATAAAAAGAGTATCAGTGACAATAATTATCTACTTATAAAAGACAGTATAAATGCATAGTTTTTCTTCTTTTTTGTCTTAACTGTTCTACAAAGCAATTGTATAAAACAATTATATTTTTCAGCATAAAATATCTATTTTTTGAGCATAAAATATCTAGAAATTAAAAAGTAATAGTTGCATACTTTAATACCTCACTTTCAATAATAAATAAAACATTGAGGCAGAAATCAAGGTAGAAGGTAGAAGACTTGAAAAACAATATAAACTATACCTAACACTGTGGAACACTCAACAACTGTATAATAAATATTCTTCTCAAGTGAACTTGGAACATTCTGCACTGTGAACTATATGCCAGGTCATAAAACAAACCTCAATACATGATAGAATGATAGAACTAATCCAAAGTAGGTTGTCTGACCACAATGGAATGAAGTTACAAACCCATAATAGGAAGAAATTTGAGAAACTCATAGATACGTAGAAATTAAATAATGCACTCTTAAATAGCCAATAGATCAAAGAAGAAAGCAAAACGGAAATTTTAAAAAAATTATGAAACAAATGTAAATAAAGATACTATGAAATAAAAATGTGTGGGTTGCAACTAAGGGAGTCGTTAGAGGGAAATTTATAGCTTTAAATGTCTGTATTAAAAGAGCTTTCTAGCTCTCAAATCAATAGCCCAATTTTTTACCATCGGCCATAAAGAAGGAAGAGCAAAATAAGTCCAAAGCAATCAGAAGAAAGGAAATGGTAAGGATTTAAAGAGCAAATTAGTAAAATAGGGAATAGAAAAATATATCTGATCATATTGGGGGTATTTCTACATAGTCACACATTCTCTGCAAATAAAGGATTTTATTCATTCCTTTTCAAGTATTATTGTTTTCATTTTTTTAAAATCTTAGTACACTAATGAGAACTTCTAATACAATTTTGAGTACAAGAAGTTACAGTGGACACCTTTACCTTGTTTGTGATTTTTTTAAAGAAGAAAAAAGCTTTTGACTTTCAACAATTGGTAAGATAATCAATGATGTTTATTGGAAGATTTTTTAATTGTCTGTTTATCTGTTTAGATGCACCCTTTTTTTGTTTTTTACTTTAGTTTTACTTCAGTTTTTTGTTTGTTTGTTTGTTTGTTTTATTTGCTGTCCATTAGTGTAAAAGGAAAGAACAGTCATATAAGTGATAGTATCTTGGCTATTCACAACCTCTAAACTTGGCTTCAGTTTTACTCCTACATTATTCAACAACCTTCTTTTCAGTCTTTCATGTTTCCATTGTGTATCATCTCTTGTCTCTGAATCCTAGCCTGCCCTCTCCCCTTATAGCTTCTGCTCCTGCTTATTGCTTTTATTGCATTTATTTTATCTTTTTGAGCACCGTAAACGGAAGAGTATGTCCTAATAATGAGATGTTAGATAAAAGGGAGAAATTTTTCTAGAATTTGTAAAAAAAATTTGAAAAAAGAGAGGAAATGATCACTGAATCCATAGTTACATACTACATTATTAAAAAAAAAAAAAATCACTTGAGGGTAAAACAACAGTTTCCAAAAGATAGAAGGATATGCTGACAAGATCAATTTTAAAAATGGGCAGATTAGTATCAATTGCAATTCTCTAGGATGAACTAATATCCAACCAGATAGGTCGATGTCCCGTCAACTACAGTTGTGTTACACTGAGATAGAAACATACCATCACATTATCACCTGGCTCTCTGACATTCTCAATAGGTGTATTCAAATACAGTCAGCTTTCTGTATCCATGGTTTCCACATCTGTGGATTCAACCAACAGTGGATAGAAAATACTTAAAATTATAAACAATAACAATATAGCAATTAAAATAATACAAATTTAAAACACAATAAAATATATCTCTATATAGTATCTACATTGCATTAGGTATTATAAGTAATCTAGAGATGAGAAGTATATGGGAGGATGTACATAGAGTATGTGTAAATCCTATGCCATTTTACATCAGAGACTTTGTGCACCCGTGGATTTTGATACCCACAGGAACCAATCCCCACTGTATACCAATAAGCAAATGTACTCATAGTCCCCATTATTTCTCCCAGTTAGAGATTTTCCTGTTCCCTCATTCTTTTGGAATGCTTTACAGATGAATATTATACCAAGAAAAAAGAAAAAACTCCATTTCCAGGAGCTTCCCTATTCTCCATACCTAGTTGTTTATGACTGACTGTTGTACAAAAGATCTTCACGGGGACTTAAAGTGAGCTAAGAGCACCAGGCATGCCTCCAATGACAATATTCCTAAAGTGGTAGTAAAATTGAGTTTCCTTCTCCTTGGCTGAGAAATACAAGGTATGTGCCAAGTAAATAGTAAAGAAGAGACCAAATGAACAAGAACTCTTTTCAAGGACATAGCCTTGCTTAGTTTCAGGTGGCAGAGTACAGTTACGTAAATATATATGAACTTTTATTCAGATTCTGACAACAGATTGATTATGAACACAAATATTTACTTTTATTCTTAGTTTTATGTAATTTTGTTTTTCAAGTAATTTGTTAGGTTTTTACTGAATGTTATGAGACCATGCTAAAGGCAGTCATCTTACAATTAATCCCTTATAATGTTGATGCATTACTCTTGTGAAATTTTAGAAAAAAATAGATCCTGTTAAATAAAATGTATATGTTTTATTTCATAAAAATATAAGCCCCTTGAGGCAGACTTGCCTTAGTCACAGTTCTACTCCCAGTCTGTAGCACAGGACTTGACATAGAGCAGGAATTCTCATAACATTGGTACCATCGTTTTACTCACTTCTATTTGGAATGGTTTTAGTTTTAAGGAACTGAACAGCTAATGGATTCATAAGAACTGAGAAATATTTCTAAAATGTTAGAAAATGAGACAGCAATGAATGTCTATCTATCTGTCTATATACCTAACTACCTATCTATCCATCTCTCTAATCTTGTAAGAATTTCTGTTACCAAACAAAAACAAAATTGAGTAAGCACATTATTCTGGAAAAACATATCAAGTAGAAATGGAATGCAATACAGACTCTCAATAATAGATAAACATGTATAACTATCTATCTATATATGTGTGTATGTGTGTGTGTGTTGGCAGGGGGGAAACGAGAAAGAGAGTACATTTAGAATTTCTGCACTTGATTACACATTAGAGATTTTAGTTTCTTCCCCTAAGCCCCTGTCTAATTCTCCAGCTTCATGTGCTGCCACTCTCCTTTCTCTGTATGTTCCAGACATCCTAGCCTTTTCTGAGTCAAACATCTTCTCTCTTCAGGGCTTTCATATTTGCTCTTTGTTCTGCTTGATAATCTCTCTACCTCTCCTTAGCCATAATTTGAATTGTGAAGATGTATGTGTTCTTTATATCGATGCTCAACTATCACTTCTTTCTGTATAATTTCCTTCACAAACTGTCCCCAATATCTCCAGATAAATGAGTTACATGATCTTACAAAACTCTTTATATTTTTATCAAAACACTATTACAAAGAAATGATAGAGTAATGGAGATAAGATAGATATTAGAGGTACAGAAATAAACTCAGAAGCTTCCAAGTAACAAATAACCAATTGCAGATGCATAATAGGTTTTCAGCAAATATTTGCTGAATAAATAAATGAGTAAGTAATCATAAGCTATATTTTGTGGGCTTAAATTTATTTCCCTTCATGTTATTTGTTGTAAAGGGTTATATGTGGTTTAAAATAAATCAGAGAGAGGGAGAGTTCAATTTCAGGCTATTGGAAAGCATATATATCCTGGGGTTGTGTATGAAAATTTAAGAGAAATATTGATGGTTTCCGAGCCTTTCTCTGGGCATGACTCATATCATGAAACATGAGCAATAAACTGAGGATGCTTAGGTTCAGATAGAAAGAGGCCTTAGAGAGGGAAAAAAATCAAACTTTTATTAAAATATTGAAAACACCATCATGCTAAAGAGGTGCATACCAGAATTCTATTTTACTGAACTGAAATTGGATATGTCAGTCGTATATTCAGAGAGGGGCACACAGATTGAACAATTATCTCCTATAGTTAGTTGAGGAGAAATTTCCTTGAAGCATTTGGAGATGGAAATCAAGGGATATTCTTTCACACAATGTGAATATCCTTATAACATATCATTTTTCCTGTAGCAAACAAGGAAGTATTTGTTATGGACTGAATACGTAAATAATTCTTCTGTTGAAGCTATGACCCTCAGTGTGCCTGCATTTGGAGATGGGGCCTCTACAGAAGTAATTAAGGTTAAATAATGTCATAATGGTGAGGCTCTAATCCAAAAACAATAATGTCCTTATAAGAAGAGACACTAAAGACCTTGTGCTAGATGTTTCTCTCTGTGGGCACACAAAGAAGAGCTCATCTGGGCTCAGCCACCTACAAGCAAAGAGAAGAGTCCTCAGAATGAAAACTATCTTGCATACCACACATGTATAGTCCATGAAAAATTTAAAAGTCTATTTAAAGAAAAGGTGGCACATATACTCCATGGAATACTATGCAGCCATAAAAAAGAATGAGTTCATAAAAAAGAATGAGTTTCTGAGCAAACTAACACAGGAACAGAAAACCAAACACCGTGTGTTCTCACTTATAAGTGGGATTTGAACAATGAGAACACATGGACACAGGCAGGGGAACGTCACACACCATGGCCTGTCAGGGGGTGGGCGGCAAGGGGAGGGAGAGCATTAGGACGAATACCTAATGCATACAGGGCTTAAAACCTAGAAGGTGGGTTGATGGGTGCAGCAAACCACCATGGCACATGTATACCTATGCAACAAACCTGAACGTTCTGCACATGTATCCCAGAACTTAAAGACAAAAAAACAAACAAAAAAAGATAGACTGTGCCTATCTGGATAACTCCTCACTTTTATCTCTGTAATGTATCCCACAGTCTGAATTTCTTGCCTGCCTGCTGTCTTCCTTCCTTCCTTCCTTCCTTCCTTCCTTCCTTCTCCTCACTTTTATCTCTGTAATGTATCCCACAGTCTGAATTTCTTGCCTGCCTGTCTTCCTTCCTTCCTTCCTTCCTTCCTTCCTTCCTTCCTTCCTTCCTT